>NC_133125.1:59333597-59636627 GCF_048418815.1 Hemitrygon akajei
AAGGGAAAGGTAGGCCAGTGGGAAAATGTTTACTGTACAGATATAAGAGCAAAAGTTAAAGGATTTATCTTTCTCCTTGGACCAATTGACCCTGCCCTAGATATCTGTAAAAAAACACTGCTTTCCTGATAGTTATTATTTTAAACAAGGTCCCTAAAAAAGTATAACACTATGAGGAAAGATTCATTACTAATGAATACATAAACTAATATTTATGCTGTATGTGGTCATATGAATTTTGTCAATTTGTTTTTGACTAAATTGAATCAAACACCTCCATCTAGTGGACGTTATGCACTTATACATGAACACGATGATGAGAACTAAAGTATTGGATATGTTCAGCATGCCAGGTCATCACAGTGGAAAGAATAGAATTAGTGGAGGACAGCAGGGGAAATGTGCTTGGATAGGTGAATCCAGAAGGATGAATTTTCCTGAGATCCTGCTGAATTTGATACCCATGCAGACTCCAGTTCCTGGCTCAATGGAGAACCTGGGATCGGACAGGATACAGTATATTGAAACCAGGTGGAAAACATTGCTGGCATGGTCTTATGGAAAAATTTGCAAAAGGAGGAGGAGGTAAGGAAGGAAGACTGCAGGAGAGGTGTAGTGGGCAACTGGGTAGAGGTTACGGGTCATAAAGGGATTTGGATCACATGGAGCTATTTGCAGAGGCAGCCACTTGCGGTTTATGAGTGGACTAATGGAAAGCTATCTGAGAATGAGCAGTGCTGAAAAGTACCTCATGTTTCTACACAGCATTCCTTGCCTCCACATGCAGGAATGTGCTTCAAGGTCCGCAAAACTAAGGTGGTGAATTTTATGTCATGGCAGTGCTCCATGACTGCTCAAATCCTTTAGTTTCTCATCATCATCTTTTGGATATGATTGGCTGCACAGCATTTCCCCAGCTCAAAGATTCTTTACATATTTTTGGAAACATGTTGGCATAAATATAGTTCCTCGATATACCTATGAGTTGTTTAATTTGACAAATACAGATGAAACATGTTGAACACAATAAAAGTACTGTAATCATAGACTAATCCATCAAATGCAAGTGACTTGATTTTAAATTATTGAAAATAGCTTTATAAAAAAATTGTGCCAATTTCAATAGCTATTTATATTATTTTACCATGGTAAATGTCTTGAAAAATTGAAGTAAAATTATACTCAAGTAGCTTTTAAACTATACTTTTTAGTGCCCTTGCATCCAGAAGGACCAGCTGAATGTTTAGAGTCCCCTCAAGTACTTATAAATGGATACAGTTAGCAGAAATGGCTGCTATGCTTGTGCTGTGTCCTGGTCATTCAGGGACGTGCTGACCACCGAGGTTCAGGTGCACAGGACCTTGCTGGTCATCTGGAGCTTGTGACTAGGAGCATGTTTGCTAGAAGAACATTGAGCAACCTGTCATCCTCAGAAAAATTGTGCTAATCAGTGGGAGATGATCAGTTTGGGTTTATTTAGTCACCACCCTTCACTACCACAAACTCTTCCTGTTTAAAATTACTCCATTCTTTTATTATTGAAACCCAAGAATTGACCACTGGAGTGCGTCTCCTCATACTCAACAGTTGGATGATATTGCAACAAGAACAAATCTTATGCCAAATCCAGTCATTTTGCAGTGAAAGTCATCAGACAGAAAGCAAAGAGAGGTAACAAAGAGATCTTTCTCAAATCGGTAGGCTGTAACTCATGAAATATCTCAGACAAGTGGAGACACAAGAGATTGCAGATGCTGAAATCAGAGGACAGGTGAAACATTGACTATCCATTTTTCTCTGCAAATGCTGCCAGATCTATTGAGTTCCTTCAGCTTCTTTTTTAAACACAGACATGTGCTTGGACCACAGCTATTCACAATCTGTTTCAATGATTTGACTGAAAAGGTGGAAGTCAAGACCTGGGTGGGATTGAAATTCAGCAGGATGTAGTACAGTGCTCAAGGGGATATAGACAAACTCTGTGCAGTGAATGGGCAAGAATGTGGTAGATGCAAGATAATATGAAAAATGTGAAGTTGGCCACTATGGTGATTAAAGCATCTTTTAAATGGTGAGAGGTTGGATGATGTTGATGTTCAAAAGGATTGAGATATCCTTGTACACAAGATACTGAAAACCAGAACATAGATTCAGTACAGAATTGGGGTGGTAACCAGAAACAGGCATTGAGGTAGAAGATCTTGATGAAGATGACTCGTGGACAGGTTCAAAGGGCAAAGGAGGCCTGCTACATTTCTTTTCTTTTATGTACTCTGACTTGCATATCCAGTACATTTTGCATGACTTAGAACATATAACAGTACCACACAGGAACAGGCGCTTTGACTCATAATATCAGTGACGTCAATCTATACTGATCCTCAAAGTTCCAAGCAAATTTATTATCAAAGTACATATATAGTACCATATATAACCCTGAGATTAATTTTCTTGTGGGCATACTCAATAAATTTTGGAGAGATATTTTCTTAACTTTATCCTGTGTTCTGAATTGCCACTTAGAACCTAACCCTTTAATTGCTCTTTTTGGTTTCTTGGGTGAGACAGATATACATTTGAGTTTGACTAAATGTCGAATATTATCTTCTGCTTCTCTCCTGGCTAGACGTCTAATTCTTCTTAGATGGAGAAATGTTTCCCCACCCACGCACGCTCAATGGCTTAACGATATTATGTCCTGTTTAGACCCTGAAAAAATTCATTACTCAATTCTTAATTCAGACATAAAGTTTCATAAGATCTGGGGACCTTTTCTTGAATATTTTCATAACTTTCCTTTTGATTAAGTTTCTTTTTCAGTCCCTTTCTTCCAGCTTTTTTTTGGTTGTAGGCATTATTATCTTCTTTTTTTAATTGTATTTACAGTTTTCGGGGTTTGAATGTTCTGATTTATATTTCCTACATTTTGCTGTGGTTGGTCTGGAGTTTTTTTTGCGGGGGTGGGTGTGGACACTAACTTTACATGACTTTATATTTGGGTGCTTTTTCAATTATTATATTCTGCATTATATTACCATTGTATGTTTATCTTGCACTGTATTAATTTCCTATTAAGTTCTTGGGGTTTTTTTTTGTAGTGTTGTAGAAAATGCATTAAAAATCAATAAAAAAAAATAATCCAATAACCATAATAGAATCAATGAAAGACCACATCAACATGGTGGACAACCAGCGTGCAAGGACAACAAACTGTGCAAATACAAAAAGAAAATAATAATAATAATGACTGTAAGGATAAACTCCCATCAATGAAAACAGGAATCAGCTCTCCATGCATGCATATGCATTTCTGATAAGAAGTGCACACCATTAAACTTAAATGAAAACAAAATCCAGAAAAAAAGTTTATCACTATAGAAAAAAATGTTAACCAATGAAAGAGCATGACTCTTCATGGAAGATATACCCATGATCTGAACAGACTAGTTGACTCGATGTCGACAAAATAGCATCATACACTTGGTTCAGAGTTGGAGGCATTTTCACAGAAACAGAGGGGATACTTGTGGGACCAGGTGGTTAACACAAAAAATGATCAAAAATACATAATAAAAGACCAATAAATTCAAGACGACAGGTGCAGAAAATGCCAAGAGAAACCAGAAATAATCCAACACATTACAGAATCTTTCAGCAGTTTAACTTCATGTGATTACTTACACAGGCATAATCTAGTGTCAAACATCATTCACCAAAATCTTGTTTTAAAATAGAAACTCATAACAGATACCATACTTTACTACAAATACAAGCCTGATCTAGTTTTAGATTCAGAGTCCCACAAATTATATTATGACTGATCCATTATTATAGATAGTATGGATAGTAGGGATGGGAGCCAGTATGATAGATCTAAAGATGAGCCAGCAGGTTTACAAGTAGATGATGGATGTAACATATACGTGTTTAGGAAAGTATTGTTCCACCGACCAATGCTATTAAGCAAGGGGTCTGTGGAGAATGTAAGGAAGGACAAGCCAATAATTGGGTACAAATGCAGACAGAACAAAGAGTTAAATTGTACCACAGAGGCAAAATTGAAAAGTGCTAAGAATGCAGGACCGAAGGTGCTGTATTTAAATACGCATATCATTCACAATAAGGTAGACGAACTTGCGGCACAATTAGAGATTGGTAGGTATGACATGGGCATCTCTGAGTTTTGGCTGAAAGAAGGTCATAGTTGGGAGCTTAACATCTAAGGATATACTTTGTATAGAAAGGACAGGCAGGAAGGCATAGGTGGTGGTGTGGCTCTGTTGGTAAGATATGGAATTACATCTTTTGAAAGAGTTGACACAGGGCCAGAGAATGTTAAATCTTTGTGTATGGAGTTAAGAAAGTGCAAGGGTAAAAAAACGTTACGGGAATCATATATAGGCCTCCAAATAGTAGCCAAGATGTGTGGTTGAGATTACAAAGGGAGCTGGAAAAGGCATCCAATAAGGGTAATGACACAATTGTAATGGGGGACTTCAATACGCAAGGGGATTGGGAAAATCATGTTGGTGTCGGATCACAAGAGAGGGAATTTGTTGAACACCTATGAGATGGCTTTTTAGAGCAGCTAAAACTTAATTTACAGAGCAAACACAAAGAAATCTGCAGATGCTGGAATTTCAAACAAAACACACGAAATGCTGGTAGAACACAGTAGGCCAGGCAGCATCTATAAGGAGAAGCACTGTCGACGTTTCGGGCCGAGACCCTTCATCAGGACTCCTGACGAAGGGTCTCGGCCCAAAACGACGACAGTGCTTCTCCTTATAGATGCTGCCTGGCCTGCTGTGTTCTACCAGCATTTTGTGTGTGTTGGTTAACTTACAGGTTGAGTTTGTGGGAAAGAAGGCAAATGCAATGTTGGCATTTATTTCAAGGCAAATAGAGTATAAAAACAAGGAAATAATGCTGAGGTTTTATAAGACTCTAGTCAGGCTGCACTTTGAGTATTGTCAACAGTTTTGGGCCGCTTAACTCAGAAAGGATGTGTTGTCATTGGAGAGAGCCCAGAGATGGATCAATAGGATGATTCCGGGAGTGAAGAGGTTAACAAATGAGGAGCATCTGGCAGCTTTGGGCCTGCACTCACTGGAATTTAGAAGAACGAGGGGGGGATCTCATTGAGACCTACCGAATGTTGAAAGGATTAGATAGGGAGGATATTTCTTATGGGTGGGGGTATCCAGAACAAGAAGGCGCAGCTTCAAAATTGTTGGGTTGACCTTTCAGAACAGAGGTAAGGAGGAAGTTTTTTAGCCAGAGAGCAGTGAATCTGGGGAATGCTCTGTCACAGACTGTGGTGGAGGCCAAGTCTGCGCGTATACTTAAGGCGGAAGTTGACAGTTTCCTCATTTGTCTGGACGTCAAAGGATATGGCGAGAAGGTAAGTGTATGAGATTGAGTGGGTCCCGGGATCAGCCATGATGGAATGGCGTAGCAGACATGGCAGGCTGAATGGCCTGATTCTGCTCCCGTGACTTATGGTAGTATGGTCATAAAGGACAATCCATGATAACCGTCCAGATATAATATCACAGGATAAACAAGCAAGATCAACTTACCTAAGAACATAGGAAGGTAAGAACTAGGAGCAGGAGTAGGCCATCTGGTCCATCGAGCCTGCTCTCCAATTCAATAAGATCATGGCTGATCTGGCCATGGACTCATTTCCACCTACCTGCCTTTTCCCCATAACCCTTAATTCCCACACTATGCAAAACTCTATCCAACCTTGTCGTAAATATATTTACTGACACAGCCTCCAAATAATAGATCCCTCCTTAATAGATCTGACCTCTCCAAACACACAATAATCAAATAAGTGAAAAGCATCAGAAATATGCGAAATCAAAAGAGGAAACCGCAAGACTTTCAAACATGAACAGGGTATACATTGTCACAAAAGTAATATTTACAACTGGTATTATCCCAAAGTCAGTACACAATAGAATTAAACAGTTAGGCCCACACAGCAATATTTATGTAAATCTTCAGAAAGCCACAAAACAAAACACCATAGAATAGTCCGAAAGTTCCTCGCAATTGAGAAATGAATATGTTTGGTGATGCCTGTACCTCAGGTTGCTGAGAAGAATAAAAATACAATAATAATAATAATAATAATAATAATAATAATAATAAATAGATTAGCAATAAATATCAAGGACATGAGATGAAGAGTACTTGAAAGTGAGTCCACAGGTTATGGGAACAGGTCTCAATGATGGGGCAAGTAAAGTTGAGTGGAGCCTAATGGCTGGGGGCTAATAAGTGTTCCTGAACCAGGTGATGTGAGTCCTGAAGCTCCCATACCTTCTACAACACACACAAATTGCTGGAGGAACTCAGCAGGTCAGGCAGCATCTGTGGAAAAGAGTAAACAGTCGACATTTCAGGCCGAGGCCCTTCATCAGGACTGGAAAGGAAGGGGAGGGGGGAAGAAGTACAAGGTGGCAGGTGATGGGTGAAACCAGGAGAGGAGGAGGGGGTGAAGTAAAGAGCTGGGAAGTTGATTGGTGAAAGAGATGAAGAGCTGGACAAGGGGAATCTGATAGGAGAGGACCAAAGAACATGGAAGAACTGGAAGGGGGAGGAACACTAGAGGGAATTGACGGGCAGCTAAGGAGAGAAGGTGAGAGAGTGAACCAGAAATGGGGAATGGTAAAGGAAAGGAGAGTGAGGCACTTACTGGAAGTTCAAGAAATCTATACCTTCTTCCTGATGGCAGCAGCAAGAAGAGAGCATGACCTAGGTGGTGGGGTTACTGATGATGGATGCTGTTTTCCTGTGACAGTGCTCAGTGTAGACGTGATCAATGGTTGGGGCAGCTTTACCTGTGGCGGTCTGGGACATATCCACTATATTTTGTAGGATTCTCCATTCCAGGGCATTGGTGTTTCCATTACAGGCTGTGATGCAGCCAGTCAGGAGACTATCTACCACACATCTATAGAAGTTTATCAAAGTTTTAGATGTTGTGCTAAATCTTGGCAAACTCCTAAGGAAGTAGAGGTGCTGAGATGCTTTCTTCATAATCGCACTTATGTGCTAGGCCAAAGACAGATCCTCTGAAATGATAACAAATCAAAACTTTAAGTTGTTGACCCTCTCTACCTCTGATCCCCCGATGAAGACCTCCAGCTTCCTCCTCCTGAGTAGAGCATGGGACTAAGTGCACAGCCTTGTGGTACACTGTGGTGATGGAGATTGTGGAGGAGATGTTGTTGTCAATCCAGACTGACTGGGGTCTGTCTGCAATTGACAAAATTGAGGATTCAATTGCACAAGGAGATATTGATACCAAGGACTTGAAGCTTATCGAATAGTTTTGAGGGGCTGACAGTATTGAATGGTGAGCTGTAATCGATAAAGAGCATCCTGATGTATGCATCTTTGCTGTGCAGATGTTCCAGGGATGAGTGAAGAGCCAATGAGATGGTGTGTGCTGCGGATCTGTTGTGCTAGTTGACAAATTGAAGCAGCTCCAAGACACTTCTCAGGCAGGAGTTGCTATGATTCATCACCAACCTCTCAAAACACTTCATCACTGTGGATGTAAGTGCCACTGGACAATAGTCATTGAGTAAGGTCACCATGTTCTTCTTAGGCACCTGGTATAATTGAGGCCTGCGTGAAGCAGGTGGTTCCCTCAGACAGCCAAAGCAAGAGGTTGAAAGTCTGAGTAAACACTCCAGCCAGATGATCTGTACGGGTATTTTGCACTCAGCCAGGTACCCCACCTGGGCTTGGACGCTTTCCATGGGAAGGATACTTGCATGTCGGCCTCAGAGTCTGAAATCACAGGATCATTGGAGGCTGTCGAAGTATGGGATGGTTCCTCCATGTTTTGACAGGCAAAGTGAGCATAGACAGCATTGAGCTCACTTGGAAGTGAATCCTATGTCTCTCAATTTCACTTTGCAAGAGAATTCAAGCCCTGCCACAGCTGTTGACCATCCTTCAATGATTCAAGTTTAGGCCAGAATTACCACTTTGCCTGTGAGGTGGCTTACCGGAGATTCTGCTTGAACCTCTTGCAACTTTTCTGGTCACCAGACTTGAATGTCTCTGATCTGGCTCTCAGCAGACTGTGCATCTCATGGTTCATCCAGGGCTCCTGGTTGGGGAAGACTCCGGATGATTTTGTGGGGATGCACATTTCTACAATTGTTTTTATAAAGTCCGTGACAACCATGATGCATTCATTTAGATGTACAGAGGAGCCCTTGCCCGGGCCGGTCCACCAGCTTGGAGGAACCCCATAGCCGCTCCTCTGCCTCCTGCGACCACTTCTTTATTGTCCTAAGCTCTGGAGCCTTGCTCGTCAGCCTCTATGCAGGGAGGCAAAGGACAGCCGAGTGATCAGATTTCCTGAAATGCAGTCTGGGAATGGAACAGTAGCCATTCCTTATCTTGCAATAACAGTGATCTAGTGTGTTGGGACCTCTGGTGCTACAGGTTATGTGGTGATGGCAATTGGGCAGGGATTGCTTCAAACAAGCCTGGTTGAAATCCCTATGATTTGAAGTGCATCAAGATGGACAGTTTCTTGTTCGATGATGTCATCATGCAGTATCTCAGGCACTTGATTATAGTTGGCCACTGGCTTGCTGTAAAGCATTGAACTTCTGGGGTTTTTGAGCACCTGTATTTGCAAATCAGAGCCTTTTTGTTTTTGGTTTGACCTTGTTAAGTTTATTGTGGCTGATCATGGTTCCCTCAGTCTATGATTATTTTAAGAGGACTCTCAGTCAGTGCTTTATTGGTGTCATTGTGTCGGACAGGATGAATTACCTAATGATGTCGCTCAGTCGCTCCTCTGATGCTATGGTTCTGATGTTTAACGTCTTGTTCCTGTCTCTTCCTGGGGATCCTGCCATTCCTCCGCACCTGGGTCCAGTCCTTCGTGAGCGCACCACGACACTGGTGTATGTAAACTGTGGTCAGGAACACAGAGAACTCTCTTGGTAAATAGAATGGTCAGCATTTGACCATTAGGTGTTCAAGGTCGGGGGAACACAAGTTCAACAAAACTGCCCCTTTGGAGCACCACTGAGTGTTTATCATGAAAACACACACCTCTACCTTTTGCCTTTTCTGAATCTGCAGTTCAGTCCAGCCTATGTGTCGAGAAGCCTTTGGGTCTAATCGCCGTATTTTACATGCTGGGAGTAAACAATGTCTCTGTAAAACACAGATCACAATAATTTCTCATTTTCCTTTTATACAGAAATCTTGCCCTCAGGTCCTCAATTTTGTTCTCCAGCAACTGCACATTTGTTAACAAGATGCTGGGTGGAATGGGTCTCATTCCTCTCTATTTCAGCCTGGCTTTGCATGCCCCCTCCCCTCCTGCCTCACTTCTGACCACAGCAATGAACCTACATCCAGTTAAAGGTGCTGTACCTACTTGCTTGATGATAAAGTCCACTGAGTCCTTGTCAGATAATGAAATCTATCATTCATTAAGTCAATTTGAAAGTATGCTACTCAAAGGGTAATTACATGCTGCAGATTGCAGTAAGAATAATTCAAAGGAAGTATACTTTGAAGTATTGTATGTGGGCCGCAGAGCGTCACTGTGGTTCAGTGGTGCGATCTTGCCTTTGCCACATTCTTATCCTGTCTACCTCCACATTTATCCCTCCATTACCTCCATATCTATCCCTCCATTCCACGGTTGTTCTCCGCCTGTCCAAATGCGTATCTGCCTCCGCCATTACCCTGGCAGTGCATTACTGAAGCCTGTGGAAAGGATGTTTTGTGAATCTCCTTTTAGGTATCCCCCTCACCTTAAAACTACTGTATGTATAGTGTGGAACACTAAAGAATATTGCTGCATTCATCACACATTTGATGTTTGACAAATCTACCAGAACTCAATAAATACATATCAAATATCAGCATCTTGCATTACTCAAACTACGTACAGGTGGAGTCTTCCAGCTTCTGGATGAGACTGGTGAAGCTGCATACATCCAAGAGAAGTACTAGCACATGACATGACTGTCACCCAATCAAATGCATATGCCCATATATAGTAAATATGCTAAATGTCTTTTTGCGGAATTGCAAGGTGAAGCATACTGTGAGATTCTCACAGCCCTTGACCTTCCCATCACACCTGGCTTCACCTATCACCTTCCAGCTACCCTCCTTACCCTCTCCCACCTTTTTATTCTGGCATCTTCCCCCTTCCTCCTCAATCCTGAAGAAGCGTCTCATCCTGAAGAAGGATCTTGGCCCAAAACGTTGACTGTTTACTGTTTTCCATAGATGCTGCCTGGCCTGCTGAGTTCCTCCCTCATTTTGTGCGTGTTGCCTGAGATTCTCAGTTATTCCCTTTGCTTACCAGCATTTCTGCTCTGTACTTTCTCCAGAAGAATAAGAAAATGCAAAAGTGTTCAAACTATTAATCTAAATAGTCACAAATTTAACTATTGTCAGAAATAATCTCAATTGTAAGGCAATATATGACAATTACAATGGTTAAAGCAAATGCTGTCTTCCACAAACGTGTGCTTGTTAAAGACTTTACATTTTCAAGATATTGAAGGAACATATGCATCTGTTGTTAATGTTATGGAAGAAATACATGTGTTCACACCATATCTTGACATGTTACGTATTTTTTTAACAATTATTGAGGATGTGGGGAGCTCATTCACCCTGCCATCATGCATGTATGACAACCAAGAAAGCTAAAGACTAAAGCAATTATGGTGTGCTTTTTAAATCACATTTGAAAAATGTATTGGAGAGTTGCCAATGGGTATGCTATTTGAAGGATAAAGGTCAGGGGAATGATAAGAAAGGATAATACACAATTTTTTGAAGGAACAGATGGAATATAAAACATAAGCTTTTCAAAACAGTCCATTCCCTCAATCTACCTTGACAGCCCTTACAGGTTACTTGTCTGCCTGCTCTGCACCTTCTCTGCAAGTCTAACATGACATTGTGCATTTTGTTTCTTTTGTCCTACCTGGATGCACTTGTACGTGGGATGAATCGACTGGATGGTATGCAAACAAAAGCATTTACTGAAGCCTGTGGAAAGACTGTTTCGTGAATCTCAGTACATATGACAATACTAAACCAGTATCTCACTATCGTTATCACTCCTGCACTACACATCTGTAGCTCTTTAGTTTGCTGTTTTGATGTTCAGCCTTAAACATCAACCATCTGATGTCTCTCTAACCTGCTGCATACTTCCAACAATTTCCATTTTATTTCTAATTTCTAGTTAATGAGTTTTGCTCTTTTATAGTTAATTTTACTCTCATACTAATTCAAAACAAAGGCAGATATCTAAATATCTGAAATTATGAACATATCTGATATACAGGTAAAAATAAAACTCTGTTCTCATGCTTTTTAACACTAGAGTTAGCCCCATGTACCCACTCCACCCTAACTCCTCCAGGATTCTTATTACACTGGCTGCTAGATACCCTGGTGTGCCAAGGCCACAGAAGTAGAATGAATGCACCATGACCGACAGTCCTTTACTTCCTTCTCAGTCACAGTACACTGATAGAGTGAGTTATCAACATCAGAAAGTATTTTGTCATTGGAACACGAACTATTGGTGGATAAGTGAGCAGGCAGACTCCAATTTCCTGTCAGCCCATTTTGTAGTGCTGATGTTGAGAAATTTTTACATCTTCTCATTCCTAACAGAAAGCAGTAAAGCCATTTTTTCCATTGTGAAACAAAACGCTAGAAATTGGTACAAAGCAGGTGCTAGTGAGTTAACCATCTGTTTTATACTCCAGACAAGTCTCTTTCCACAAGACAAATTTCCACCCATAGAAAACATAATAGAGTCAGCTTTGTTAAAAATAAAATGCACAAAGCTTTTGCAGACACCAAAAGGCAAAAAAATACATTTAACAAGGATGTGCATACCATTTCTCATCACCTGCAATGAGCATTGCATAATTTTGCATAACAGAATATATTAGATGTGTCGATGAATAAAATACAACTGTTATCGTGCATTAGCTTGACATTTCCACTGGCTGCAGGCAAGTTTGTTCTCCTTACATCTACTGAATTCAAAGCTCCTCAGATAACAGAAAGAATGGCATTTGTTTGAAACAATTTTTTTTACAATCAAATCTGAATTTACATTATTCTTGAGATCTGGGTTGCATGCCAAGGAAATGAATCACATTCTTTATTCGTTGCTTCAAGGTGTCAATTTACACAGCTGGATAATTAAGTAATTTTAATGCATTCCTGTCCATTTTTTATGAAAATATAACAGAATGCCATCAGGATATCTTGGTGCAAATTGCCACAAATACAGCATTAAAAAATTGCTTCTATAAATTTGATGTGGTAGTAAAACGAGGTAGAAAATGATTCAAAACATACATCATTGAAAAATACATTAAGACTTCAAAATGCACAATAATTTTTTTCTGCTACAACTCTTCTGGACACCAAATGTAATTTTATATTTATATCAAGTATTTATATGCAGGACATTGTGGAAATCCAATTTAGAAAAATATTTCATTCCAACATTTCAGGTTTGCACTTCCCTAAATGTCATTTTTAATTCCAACTAAAGGTACCAATCATCCATATTACAAGTGAAAACAAGAAGGGTCTAAACATAACCAGTGAAAACAGAGAAAGGAATGAATAGCAGCATACATGTGAAGATAATGATTTAATTAATGGCTTGAGGGCACATTAAAGAAGCTTGAATGGTTAATAATCACTTCTATCTTTCAAAGTGATAGAATCAGAATACGGCATTAACCATTATAACTATGATATAATGTTGGCTTTGAATTATCTGAGATAAGCAAATGTTTCTTGAGGACTTCCAGCATTTCCTGCCCTACATGTCAAGAAGCTTTAAAATGAAGCTCCCATTTGTGGTGGAAAATATGCAAATAATGCATACCAAAATTCTAAGGAAAATTATAAATGCAGGTCCTTCCCAGATCACAGCAGGTTTTGTTGCTCTGAGCTGTTTGTAACCTGGACTGAATCATCAGAACTGCAGCTGTGAATCGAGTTCCTAGGTGGCAGAAATGCCACAACCCTGCATCAGCCGTCAAATCTATCCCACCCGTCTCCCAAATGCTCATTCATATGTTAGGAATTCACAACCTGGGGAGAAGCTGTAAATACAATATGAAATCAATACATCTTCGATGGAGATATTTATTTGGATTAGTGAGAAAAAATCATTCCAGGGAGACAAAAGGATTGAAACCCAAGATTACCAACAATGACAAAATCAATGATTTCAGAAACAAAAATCTCCTAGAGCAAAACACTCAGTCAATAATGATTTTATATTCTTGTGAAAGAGTAATATTCAATATAAGAAAAACAGCTGATAGACCTTATTAGCCACAACGTCCACTAATCATTTCCGATTAAATTTTAAAAAATCACTGTTTTCAAGCAATATTTTTTCTTATTAATAACAATTCTTATATGTCACTCAAAATTAGAGTTTGTATCAGCTCTAACGACTTGTATCCAAGTAGAATCTTCAAATGAAATGCATTTTATTTAGATCAGTATTATGTTCATTTTGCGCTATGTTATAGTGCAACCATAGACTTTAAACCCAAACATTAAATCATTTACTACAGAAATATAGAACATGTTAAATCTAGATTGTGTGGGCCCTATTCTTCAGTATTTCATTCTCTACCCATCAGTAAATCAGTAAATAGCACTCTTTCAAAAATGATTACTTAGACCTAATCACATAGTTTTATTATATTGAGAATAATATTAAATGATTGCAAGTATAAAATAACTGATAGTGAACTGACAATCTTTTCTATATCTCTCCTAAAAACCTATTTCTAAGTATAGTACATTGAAATCACAGGACATTGCTTGCTTCTACTCATTGTGGATTGGCCTTAGTGTCAACTTGCATATCCCAATGGATAAATCAATCTGCTTCAGACATCTGGTGCAAAAGAGGCCCAAGACCTAGAATTTGATGGATCCACATCATCTAATTATAAGTGTGAGGAATTGCACTTTGGGAGGACAGCCAAGGGTAGGATTTACACAGCAAATAGCAGGGCACTGAGAAGGGATCTGGGAACATAGATCTGTAATTCTTTGAAAGTGGTGTCATTGCTAGATAAAGACAAAAGAGAGCTTTAGGCACATTGGCCTTCATAAATCAAAGCACTGCGTGCAGGAATTATGACGGTCATAGATTTGGTAAATGCAAGCAGGTTTTTTCCACTTAGCTTGGGTGAGACTAGAACTAGAGGTTATGGGTTAAGGGTAAATGATGAAATGTTTAAGTGGAACATATGGGGAAACCACTTCAGTTAAAGGGTGGTGAGAATGTGGAATACACCACCAGTGGAAGTGATGGATGCAGGTTCCATTTCAACATTCAAGAGAAAATTGGATAGGGATCTATATCAATGGGAGGGATATAGAGGGTATATGGAGAATATAGAGTCCTGGTGCAGGTCAATGGGACTAGGCAGTGAGAACTAGTTGGGCCGAAGGGCCTGTTTCTGTGCTGTAGTGCTGTATGTCTCTGACTCTAAGTTTTGGTGTCTATGTTGAAATTTTGCCAGGTAGGCAGCATGAATCAATCTTTCGGGCACTGAGTCTTGAGCTTTACTTGATGTGATGCTTGGACCCACAATGCTGTGAGTCTGATGGAAAAGTACCCTTGGCTAAGGTTATAACTTTTCATTTTAAGTCTAAATGTACAAATGTGGATCAACAGATTTCCATAGCCGAGACTGCTCTGAAGTGATGGGATTTCATTGGTTTTTGAGCTATACCCTCGTGATTCTATATCTCTATGCTCCATATCAAACCTGGCAATTAGACAGGACGCTCACAGGTCTAGGGATGGTCCTAGCAATCAGAAAGCATTCTACATATAAAGCTCATAGCATGAGGAACACCCAGCAGAGCCAGCTGGGGTGCAAAATCTTTAGTTCATCCTTTACTCCTGGGCAAGTATTGGTATTTTTTTTATTCATAAGCAGCTATGAAGCATGTAACTAGCCAACCTAGTTAAGCACACAGTGTGAGACTGGAACCACTTAGGTATATCTGGCAGTCATGAACCAACCATTTTCTTTAAACAATCCTCCATCTGTCCAAGGTGGCAATATTCCTTAATATGAAGTCACCTATCAGTAGAAGTGTCGTTGACATGATTGCAATCTAAGGTTATGCAGCTTGTGGTGTCTCTATAAATCAAAATCTTGTTATATTCATTTCAAAAGCATTTTCCACAACAGATTCCAAAAGAGGGAAATATTTTAGCAAATTACCCTTCTTTTTAGGCTGAGACTATTTTCTTGTCAGATAACAGTAATATTACCTGTCTAAGAATAAATTGTTATGAGTGATGAACAAACCTGATGGAAATGGGGTGCAGAGTTAACCATTCCCCCCCCCCCACCTCCTGAGAACTATGAACTATTGCTGTTGCTATGCTGCTACTGAGAGAGAGAGATGATGCCCAGGCAAGAACATCTGCTGCAGATAAGAGGGAGAGAGAGACTGTTGATTTATTGTATTTTGACTCTTCCTGGATTATTTACCTTTCACTACAAGGACTTTACCTTGCTCGTTAACATTCCTCAGGACACAGCAGGAGTGGCCTGATTTGATGGGCACGGTCATTCAGAGTTGATGGATAGCTGAGACCCCGTGAGTAGGGATAAAAGACAGGTCTGGAGAGACACCCTTCAGACACACCAGTGGACACTGACTGAGTGTTGGGAACCCACAGAAAGGTGGGGGCTTCGAGGACCGAGTCAGGAGATTGGTCAATAAAGCTCACAGTGTGACAGCGGGGCCGGTGGGGACTTGTGTGTGTGTCCACTCATGCCAGAGTGACGAGTCCACCACAGAAGAACGGTCTAGCTGAAGACCAGAGGGGTCATAACTGACGGGTTAAGAAAGCCACAGAAGGTTTGCCTGCTGCAGCTGCCTAATCTCTCGCTCTCTCTCTCTCCCCAACGATTACAACACAACAACCATAACTACCTCAGCATGTATGAACTGAACTGAACTTTATACTTTTCTATGACAATTCATTTACCCCTAGACATCGATAGAGCTTGTTTATTATTGCTTATTATTGTTCCTACACTTTTAAGTTTATTACTGCTAACTTGTTTTATATGTATATTTGCATTTTTGATACTGTATTGTGTAGTTTACTACTGAACATCTTTAGTTTTGGTACCACCAGACTCCAACGGATACTTCTATCTTTGCTGATCTGACACCCAGTTACGGGGTACGTAACAAAATTAAGAAATGCACCATATTGTATTAATTAAGCAAAATATAAAACTAATGTCAGTTTAGCAGGTTGAGTCAGTGGTGAGGAAGGCAAATGCAAAGTTAGCATTCATTTTGAGGATTAGAATATAAAAGCAAAGATGTAATATTAAGGCTTAATAAGGCTTTTGGAATATTGTGAGCAGTTTTGGGCCCTTTTCTTCAAGAAAGGATTTGCTGACATTGGAGAGGGTTCAAAGGAGGTTCAAGAAAATGATTCCTAGATCAAAAGGCTTGTCATATGAGATGTGTTTGATGGCTCTGGGCTTCTGTTCACTGGAATTCAGAAGAATGAAGAGGGATCTTATCAAAACCTATTGAATTTTGAAAAGCCTCAGCAGAGTGGCTGTGGGCAGGATGTTTCCTATGGTAGGGGAGTCTAAGACCAGAGAACACAGCCTCAGAATTTAGAGAGGAGATGATGAGGAATTTCTTTAGCCAGAGAGTGTTAATCTGTGGAATTTGTTGCTACAGGCAGTTGGGGAGGTCAAGTCATTGGGTATATTTAAAGCAGAAGTTGAGAGTCAAGGCATGAAGGGATAGGGGGAGAAGGCAGGAGATCAGGCTGAGAGAGAAATGGATCAGCCATGATGAAATGGCAAAGCAGACTCGATGGGCCAACTGGCCTAATTCTGCTCCTATATCATATTGCCTTATGGTCTAATATAAATCTAATGTCCATAAAGAAAAACAAAAGTGAATAAGCTGTCATTTTATTTGTCTCATTTCTTCAAATCCATTGCTGGGGGCTGGGAGGTGGGAACCGAACTGGAGTGACAGAGGAAAGGGAAGTTGGCTCACAAATAGAGAAAGCTTGGAGACAGTGTGAAAGGGAGGATAGGCAGGTGATAGAGAAAGGACGCACTCAGACCGATGGTTTGTGATGTGTTTATTTTAATGCGAGGAGTACTATGAATAAAGTGAATGAGCTTAGAGCATGGATCAGCACTTGGAGCTATGATGTTGTGGCCATTACAGAGAACTGGATGGCACACTGGCAGGAATGGCTACTTCAAGTGCCAGGCTTTAGATGTTTCAGAAAGGACAGGGAGGGAGGCAAAAGAGGTGGTGGCGTGGCACTGTTGATCAGAGATAGTGTCACGGCTGCAGAAAAGGAGGAAGCCATGGAGGGGTTTTCTACAGAGTCTCTGTGGTTGGAAGTTTAGAATAGGAAGCGGTCAGTAACTCTACTGGGTTTTTTTCATAGACAACCCAATAGTAACAGGGACATCGAGGAGCAAATAAAGAGACAGATTCTGGAAAGGGGTAATAATAATAGGTTTGTTGTGGTGCGAGATTTTAATTTCCCAAATATTGATTAGCATCTCCCTAGAGTGAGGGGTTTAGATGAGGTGGAATTTGTTAGGTGTGTTCAGGAAGGTTTCTTGACACAATATGTAGATAAGCCTACAAGAGGAGAGGATACTTGATCTGGTATTGGGAAATGAACCTGATCAGGTGTCAGGTCTCTCAGTGACAGAGCATTTTAGAAATAGTGATCACAATTCTATCTCCTTTACCATAGCAATGGAGAGGGATAGAAACAGATAAGTTAGGGAAACGTTTAATTGGAGTAAGGGGAAATATGAGGCTATCAGGCAGGAACTTCGAAGCATAAATTGGAAACAGATGTTCTCAGGGAAACGTACGGAAGAAATGTGGCAAAAGTTCAGGGGATATTTGCATGAAGTTCTGCGTAGCTATGTTCCAATGAGACAGGGAAAGGATGGTAGCGTACAGGAACCATGGTGTACAAAGGCTGTTGTAAGTCTAGTCAAGAAGAAAAGAAGAGCTTATTAAAGGTTCAAAATTCTAGGTAATGATAGACATCTAGAAGATTATAAGGATAGCAGAAAAGAGCTTAAGAATGAAATTAGGAGAGCCAGAAGGGACCATGAGAAAGCCTTGGAGGACAGGATTAAGGAAAACCCCAAGGCACTCTACAAGTATGTGAAGAGCAAGAAGATAAGTCGTGAGAGAATAGGACTTATCAAGTGTGATAGTGGGAAGGAAAGTGTGCATGGAACCGGAGGAGATGTCAGAGATACTTAATGAATACTTTGCTTCAGTGTTCACTATGGAAAAAGGATCTTGGCAATTATAGGGATGACTTGCAGCAGACTAAAAAGCTTGAGCACATAGATGGAAGAGGATGAGCTGGAGCTTTGGAAAGCATTAAGTTGGATAAGTCACCAGGACCGAATGGGATATACCCCCAAGCTACTGTGGGAAGCAAGGGAGGAGATTGCTGAGCCTCTGGCAATGATATTTGCATCATAAATGAGGACGAGAGAGGTTCCAGAGAATTGGAGGGTTGTGGATGTTGTTCCCTTATTCAAAAAAGGGAGTAGGGATAGCTCAGGAAGTTATAGACCAATGAGTCTTACTTCAGTGGTTGGTAAGTTGATGGAGAAGATCCTGAGAGGCAGGATTTATGAACATTTGGAGAGGCGCAATATGATTAGGAATAGTCAGCATGGTTTTGTCAAAGGCAGGTCATGCCTTACGAGCCTGATTGAATTTTCTGAGGATGTGACTAAACACATTGATGAAGGTAGAGCTGTAGATGTAGTGTATATAGATTTTAGCAAGGCATTTGATAAGGTACCCCATGCAAGGTTTATTGAGAAAGTAAGAAGGCATGGGATCCAAGGGGACATTGCTTTGTGGATCCAGAACTGGCTTGCCCACAAAAGGCAAAGAGTGGTTGTAGACGGGTCATATTCTGCATGGAGGTCATTGACCAGTGGTGTGCCTCAGGGACCTGTCTGGGACCCCTACTCTCTGTGATTTTTATAAATGACCTGGATGAGGAAGTGGAGGGATGGGTTACTAAATTTGCTGATGACACAAAGGTTGGGGTTGTTGTGGATAATGTGAAGGGCTGTCATAGGTTACAGTGGGACATCGATAGGATGCAAAACTGGGCTAAGAAGTGGCAGATGGAGTTCAACCCAGATAAGTGTGAGGTGGTTCATTTGGGTAGGTCAAATATGATGGCAGAATATAGCATTAATGGTAAGACTCTTGACAGTGTGAAGGATCAGAGGGATGTTGGGTTCTGAGTCCATAGGACAATGAAAGCTACTATGCAGGTTGACTCTATGGTTAAGAAGACATACGGTGCATTGGCCTTCATCAATCATGGGATTGAGTTTAAGAGCTGAGAAGTAATGTGACAGCTATATAGGACCCTGGTCAGACCTCACTTGGAGTATTGTGCTCAATTCTGGTTGCCTCACTACAGGAAGGATGTGGAAACCATAGAAAGGGCACAGAGGAGATTTAGAAGGATGTTGCCTGGATTGGGAAGCATGCCTTATGAGAATAGGTTGAGTGAACTTGGCCTTTCCTCCTTGGAGCAACGGAGGATGAGAGGTGACCTGATAGAAGTGTACAAGATAATGAGAGGTATTGATCATGTGGATAGTCAGAGGCTTTTTCCCAGGGCTGGAATGGCTAGCATGAGAGGGCATAGTTTTAGGGTGCTTGGAATTAAGTTCAGAGGAGATGTCAGGGGTAAATTTTTTGATGCAGAGAGTGGTGAGTGCGTGGAATGGGCTGTCGATGGTGGTGGTGGAGGCGGAAACGATAAGGTCTTTTAAGAAACTCCTGGATGGATACATGGAGCTCAGAAAAATAGAGGGCTATGGGTAAGCCTAGTAATTTCTAAGGTAGGGACATGTTCGGCACAACTTTGTGAGCCGAAGGGCCTGTTTTGTGCTGTAGGTTTTCTATGTTTCTATGTTTCTCATTCAATTAATTTTCAGTTCCTATACCAATGGTGACAAATTGGTTGTAATTTCCTTTACTCAAAGAGGAAAAAGTGCAGTGCTTTGAACTTAGAACATGAAAATTTACAGCACATTACTGGCCCTTTGGCCCAAAATGTGCTGACTGTGTAACCTACTCTAGAAACTGCCTGGAATTCCCTACCACATAGCCCTCTGTGTTTCTAAGTCCATGTACCTATCTAAGAGTTTCTTAAAAGACACTTTTGTATCTGCCTCTACCACCATTGCTGGCAGTGCATTCCACACACCCACCACTGTCTGTGTGAAAAACTTAACTTTGATATTCCCCTTGTATTTACTTTCAAGCACCTTAAAACTATGCCCCCTCATGTTAGCCATTTCAGCCCTGGGAAAAAGCCTCTGGCTATCCACACGATCAGTGCCTCTCGTCATCTTCTACACCTCTATCAGGTCCCCTCTCATCCTCCGTCACTCCAAGGAGAAAAGGCCAAGTTCACTCAACCTATTCTCATAAGACACGCTCTCCAATCCAAGCAACATTCTTGTAAATCTCCACTGCACGCTTCCTATAGCATCCACATCCTTCCTATAGTGAGGTGACCAGAACTGAACACAATACTCCAAGTGAGGTCTAACTAAGGTCTTATATAGCTGTAACATTACCTCCTGAGTTCATTATCATCAATCCCATGGTTGATGAAGACCAACACACCATACGTCTTCTTAACAACACTGTCAAGAGCAGCTTTGAGTGTCCTATGGCCATGGACCCCAAAACCTTGCTGATCCTCCACACTGCCAAGTGTCTTACCATTCATATTATATTCTATCTTCAAATTTGACCTACCAAAGTGAACCACTTCACACTTATCTGGGTTGAACTCCATCTGCCATTTCTCAGCCTAGTTCTGCTTCCTATCGATGTCCTGCTGTAACCTTTGACAACCATCCAGACTGTCCACAACACCCCCAACCTTTTTTGTCATCAGTAAACTTACTAACCCTCCCTTCTACTTCCTCATCAAGGTCATTTAAAAACATCACAAAAAGGAGGGGTCCCAGAACAGATCCCTGCAGAACACCACTGGTCACCATCCTCCGTGCAGAAAATGAACCATCCACAACCAAGCTTTGCCTTCTGTGTGCCAGCCAATTCTGGATCCACAAAGTAAGGTCTCCTTGGATCCCATTCCCCTTTACTTTCTAAATGAGCCTTGTATGGGGAACATTATCAAATGCCTCACTGAAATCTATATACATAACATCCACTGCTCTACCTTCATCCGTGTGCTTTGTTACATTCAGAAAGAATTCAATCAAGCTCATAAGACACAACCCGCCCTTGACAAAGCCATGCTGACTATCCCTAATAAGATTATGTCTCTCCAAATGTTCATAAATCCTGCCTCTCAGGAACTTCTCCAACAACTTGTCCACCACTGAAGTCAGATTTACTGGTCTATAATTTCCTGGGTCATCTCTATTCCTTTTCTTGAACAAGGAAACAACATTTGCAACCTTCCAGTCCCCTGGTACTTCTCCCACCCCTATTGAAGATCATCATCAGAGGCTCAGCAACCTCCTGCCTCGCTTCCCACCGTAGCCTGGGGTTTATCTCATCTGGACCCAGTGACTTATCTAACTTAATGCTTTTCAAAAGCTCCAGCACGTCCTCTTTCTGCATTGAACAAAATTATACTTTAAAAAATTATTCTGTTTACTAATCATCCTCTCCAAGTTACTTCAATATAAAGAGAATCTCCAGTATTTCCCCTATTTCAGTTTAAGATCAGGTTGAAGAATTTGGGATTGTCCTGCTTGTGGTGGAGGAGGTTGAAAAGGGATTAGACTGAGGAATACCAAACCAAAGCTGATTCAGATAGGCTAAATAAGGAAAGACGATACAAAAGAGATGTTGAAGGAAACCTTTTTAATGCAGATGGTAGTCAATATCGGGAATTAATTGTCACTAGCAGTTGTCAAAATGGAAATGAGAAGGGAATTGCATGGGGTCTGCTGAAGAATAATTTTCATGGCGTTGTTAAAAGAGAAGGAAAGGGAGCAATGGGGTTGCTCTATATGATCTTGATGGGCTGAATGATCTCCTTTTGTGCATTACAAACCCATGATTGTGCTATTCTGTAGGAATTATCCATCAGTGCCAAAGCCCTTTCTTTGGTATTAGAGTACTGCTAACTTTGTTCCGAATTGTTGGAATTTTAATGTCGCTCAATGTATGCTAACACTGGAATTAAACAGGACCGCTCAATCACAATTCCATTCAACTATAACGAAAGCTGTTGGCCTGTATGTTCTAGCTGATTGGCAAAAGTGCTTCAAAACACACTTCACTGCAATTGACAGCTATTTATTGGCTTGAGGTTTTCTGACAACCAGAAATTGTTCACATTAATGTCATGACATTCAAACATTGAGCTAAACTGGCTTAAATTAAAATGCATATTAATTCACAGAATATAAAAATAATTGATAAGCCACTGTAATTCATTAAAATAGAAGATTGTTACATTTATTATATTACAAACTGCAAATTGGCTTCTGCTCATCAAGTGCTGAAGTTAACAAAGCTCAATGTAATCTTTTGTGGAGGAACAGGGAGGAAATGAAGAGGAAGAAAGATGGGGTGCTCATCACAGAATTCTGAAGCCATTTTGAGAGCCAGACATCATTAAGATTAAGGTGATAGACTGTGACGGAAGATCAGACAACCCAGTGTTGTTCATCACCCCAAAGCAGCCTTACAAGACTCCAGAGTCGGGGGACTGCCAGGCAGGAAGCTAGTGTTGAGTTACAGGCAATCCTGATGACTAAAGTTGCAGTAACTCAAGGTGATCTTAGGTGATCTCAGTATCAGCTGGAGGAGCAGCCCTAGACTCCCACAAATACTTCCAATACGTACATCTGCGGAAGCACTTATGGTTTGATGTCAAGGTTAGCAATTTCTCTTTTAATGTCTTACTCAATGTTAACAACACCAAGGAGCTGATTATTGGCTTCAGGAGGAGGTCCAAGGGGAAGTCCTCATTGGAGGATCACAGGTGGAGAGAGTCAGTAACTTTAAATTCCTCAGTGTTACCATTTTGGATATCCTATCCTGTTAAGGGCAATTATGAAGAAAGCACAGCAGTGTTTCTACTTCCTTAGGAATTTGCGAAGATTTGGCATGACATCTAAAACTTTGATGAACTTCTATAGACATGTAGTGGAGAGTATATTGACTGGCTGCATCACAGCCCAGTGTAGAAACACTAATGTCCTTGAAAGAAAAATCCTACAAAAAGCAGTAGATATGTCCTAGACCATCACAGGTAAAGTCTTCCCCACCATTGAGCACATCTACACGAAGTGTTGATGCAGAAAAGTAACATCCATCATCAGAGACCCCCACCATCCAGGTCATGTCTTTACTTGCACTGCCATCAAGAAGAAGAGACAGGAGCTTCAGGACTCACAGTTCAGCATTCTGGAACAGTAATTACCCCTCAACCATCAGGCTCTTGAACAAATGGGGATAACCACTTGCCCCATCAGTGAAATGTTCCCACAACCTATGGATTCACTTTCAAGGACTCTTCATCTCATGGTCTCAATACATATTACTTATTTATTTATCATTATTTCTTTCTGTTTGTGTTTGCACAGTTTGTCATCTTTTGCACACTGATTGAACACACAAGTTGGTGCGGTCTTTCATTTATTCTATTATGGATTTATTGAGTATGCCCATGAGAAAATAAATCTCAACATTGTATATGGTGATATGTATGCACAATGATAATAAATTTACTTTGAACGTTGATCTTTATTTAGCAGCCTCTGGTCCAGCAGTGAGAATGGTTGCAATACTGAATATATATAAAGTGGAGAGTGATAGGTACTTAATTAGTAAGGGCATCAAATGTTATGAGGAGAAGGTGGGGGAGTGTGGTCGAGTGAAAGTAAGTTAGCTACAATCAAATGGCAGCGTGTACTCAATGGGTTGAAAGACCTAATTCTGTTCCTATGTTCTATGATCTTATATCACCAGAAGTGTATTCTCAGGGCAGAAGTCTGATTGATGAGTGAGTAGATTCTGATTTGTGTGACCATTTGAGCTATTCCTTACATTCTGTTGGTGGTACAGATGGCCACATCCTACCAGGCCAGTTCTCAAGTGACTGAGAATTGTCCTGATTTTTGCTTTCACTTTTGGTCTTCTTCAGAATCTCAACAGGCATGTTAACAGATCTCCCACCTAAAACAAGTGACTAGTTTAGGTACTTGGTGGTAGGGTGGGTGACACAAATACCACAGTTATGACAGGAATTGGATTGCAGATACTTACCAACCATTCTGAGAAGAAAAAAATTGTAGTCTACCGATCTATTTCTTTTAGTGCAATGACTCCCATTAGCATTAATCATTGACTGATAATTCACCCATGTGCATTGATTTGTTGCTTTCTCTGAAAAGTTAATATACCAGTTGACTTCACCTCAGAGGGCATGCCTTTATTTATTTGATATGTAGTTGTACAGACACAATGTATTTGTGATGAGTACGAACCTGCACGTCAGTAAATATCACCAAATGCACCCGTAGTTACGAGATGACAGAACTCGGAGGAAGTTTAGAGAGACTGTGAGAGGAAAGAGTGAACCAGTACAGAGAAGGCAGTCACAGGTGCCAGCACAGGGATGTGTGTGTGACAGTGCACAGTATACAGTGAGAAATGCACAATTAGCAAAGCTAAAGTGAGGGCTGAACTGTATTGTAATGCTAACAACGTGGATGAAGAAAAGGACGTCTCCATACTTCTTAGCTTAATAGGTGCTAAAACGTACAGTCTCTTTCACAATTTAATAACACCTGAAAAGCCAGCAAGCAAGACAGTTGATGAAATTGACGAAATTTTACAAAATCACTTGAACTTTAAACCACTAGTAATAGCTGAGAGATTTAGATTTCACAAAAGGAAATAGTCAAAGGGTGAAAGCATTTCTGAATACATTGCAGAACTGCACAAACTTTCCCATGACACTGACTTCAGAGATGGACTTTCTGATGCATTAACAGACAGGCTTATATGTGGCATGCATGGTCAAAACACTCAAAAGATGCTACTATCAGAAAAAGACCTAACCTTAGAACGGGCATTGACCATTGCAATATCACTGGAGACAGAAACAAAGGATGCATCAGAACTACAGAAAGAGAGTTTAGAATGGGAAATGCACAAAATGTCCCTGAATGGTGCAAGAACCCAAAAATGTTATCAATATAGCAAATCCTCCCATGATGCAAAAGACTGTTGGTTCAAAGAAAATGTTTCCAGTAGGTGTCTCAGACAAGGTCACATAGACAGCGTGTAGAAGGCAGACAAAAAACACAACCAAAGAGAAAGATCACAGGAACACAAAACTAAAGAAATGCATGAAGTAACTGGATGAGAAAATGTATCAGACAACACACAGTATGAAAAAGGTCAGCTGATATGCCTAGAACTCTATAGCGTTACTGAAGCAGATCACAAAATCATATGGATCACAACAGAGGTGTCTGATGTAAAACTGAAAATGGAGCTGGATACAGGGTCAGCTATGTCTGTAATTTCCGAGGTTGACTACATCAAACTGTTTTCTAAGATGCCATTAGAAAAGACCTCAATGATGCTAAAGATCTACACCGGTGAAAAAGTGTCTCCCAAAAGCAAACTGAAAGTGAATGTGACATACGGAGGTAAAACACAGCAGTTAGAGCTTTATGTGGTGAAAAGCGGAGGGCCTGTGCTTTTCGGGCATGAATGGTTGAGAAAAATCCAACCAGACTGGCATACAATCAAAGTTCTCAACGTGTCATCAGCAGGCAACTGCAGCCCAAATGGTAGCACTAACCAGAGACTGTCACACTGTTTAATGCCAAGGAGAAGGTGTTTGAGAGGGGTATTGGTAAAATCACAAGAGAAGACTGAAGAAGTGCTGCAGGCACTCAACCCAGAAAATGTGTCACAACTCAGATCATACTTGGGCCTTGTAAACTACTACCACTGGTTTCTCCCAAATCTTGCTACAGTGATGCATCCATTGAACATACAGTTGTGGACAGGAGCACAGTGGAAATGGTCAGAAAGATGTGAAAAGCATGCAAGGAAACAAAGAGACTAATAACATCAGATGACCTGTTCACCCATTATGACCCATCCCTGCCCATCAGACTGGTAAGCGATGTGTCCCCTTATGGCATTGGTGCCGTTTTGTCACACACTATGAAAGATGGATCTGAACATCCGACTGCATTTGCTTCAAGGTCACTGACGAGCACAGAATGCAATTATGCACAAATTAACCGAGAGGCCCTTAGTCTAGTGTGGGGACTAAAGAATTTCCACCACAATCTCTAAAGCCAAATGTTTACTCTAGTGACAGACCACTGGCCCCTTGTGTCCATTTTCAATCCTAGGAAGGGAATTCCAGTGATGACTGCTACTTGGTTGCAATGTAGGGCACCTTTCCTAGGAGCCCATTCTTCTGACAGGTATCAAACAACACAGCAATTCTGATGGCTTGTCATGTCTTCCACTGATGGGCACTGATGAAGGAAAGTCTTCATTCTGTGACCCAGCAGAGGTGTTTCACACATCACTGATGGACCAGCTGCTGGTAACAAATTCTGACATACAAAAAGAAATAAGGAATGACCTGACGTTGTCAACAGTCTATGATATCACCGTGCACAATGTCTGGTTCATAGTGATGGTGATATCATGTTTCCAGAGATCTCACTGAGAAAAGATCAACTCTGTGTATGTCAAGGAACCCTGATATGTGGATTCTGTGCTTTCCTCTAAACTGCACACCAGAGTGTTAGAGAATCTGCAAGAAGGACACTTGGGTACAGTCAAGACAAGGAGTCTTGCTCAGAGCTACATATGGTTGCCGGGAATAGATAAACAGATTGAAAATTTGACCAAAAGCTGTTCGGGATGCCACAAAGTTCAAAGTGCACCCCACACCCATGGGAGTGGCTGTCATCACCATGGCAAAGAGTGCATATTGACTTTTCTGAGCCATTCATCGACTCCATGTTTCTGATTGCTGTGGATGCTCATTTGAAGTGGCCTGAAGTCATACCAGTGAAGTCAACCACATCAGAAAAGATTGTTTCTGCTCTGAGGACTATCTTTTCCAGAAGAGGCTTACCAGAACAAATAGTGAGTGAAAATGGACCATAATACACATCAGAAGAGTCAGACTTTTCATGAAGAAAGATGGCATCAAACATTTCAAGTCAGATCCTCACCACCCAGCAACGTATGGATTAGCTGAATGCTTTGTCCAAACATTCAAGAAATCCACTAAAGCTATGGACAAGGAGGACATTTCTCTTTGAAACAAGGTGGACAGCTTCCTTTTTGTGTATCGGAACTCTGTTCATGCAACGACAAATCAAATACCTACAATGTTGTTCATGAGCAGAAATCTGTGATCTCACATGGACCTCCTGAGACCAGATCTACGGAAAGAAGTGCAGAATCAACAGTTCAGCCAGTTGCCAAGTAAATCAGCAAGGAGCTTTGAGGTTGGACAGGAAGTGCGTGTGCACCATTACCGAAAAGACAAATGGACACCCGATAGGATAGCTACAAGAACTGGACCACTGATGCACACAGTAGTTGTTGAAGATCATATATGGAGATGTCATGTGGCTAAATTCTGGATCCTCAGCCAAAGAACATACCTGGGTCATGTGCATCCAAAAAGATGGACACGTAGCATCCACGGGGCTTACCTCTCAGTGGTCTCTAACCATGTCACTGACAGCAACCTGACACCTGCAACAGAGAAAGTTGTCTTTGACAAGACACCTATCAAACCTGGCACTCCCCAGGTCCAGAGATGCTATCCTGAAGATACAGAATGCCACCTAAAAGACTGGAAAAGACGTTAGTATAGTGAAGTTAGTTATGGACTGTTGTTTAAAAATAGATTTAAATAACAAGCAAACACTGTTATTGTGAAAGCATGTGTTTTGAATATGGTTTTTTAAAGGAAAATTGAATGTTTTGTTACATATACAGTTTTATGTTACATTAATCTAAAGGGGGAGGAAGTGTAGTGTACGGATCTTTCTTTTAGCACAATGACTTACCTTAGCACTAATTATTGACTGATAACTTACCCAACACATTGATTTGTTGCTCTCTCTGTTCATATTGAATATACAAGTTAACTTCACTTCCAAGCGTATGCCTTTATTTACTTGATATTTAGTTGTGCAGACCTATTTCCAATAAGTGGAAAGCTGAATATTCAAGCCAATATCATTCCACCTGAAAAAAAGGTTTGATTAAACCTTTATGGAGCACCATCCCTGTGTACTGACCTGAACCTTTGCAAGAATTAGGTTGTTATTACTTGGTGTATTAATGAATTATGGCACAATAGAATAAAATGAAGATTACATTAATATGATAATTAGAAAGGTAGTAGAAAAGTGAGAAATATTCCTAAAAGTCTTAGGGGATTTTAAACTATTAGGAGTGTTTCAAAAGGCAATTATGTTATTGCTTCAAGACCTTTTCCCACCCAGAAGAAAACCAAAAATAATATTCAGCATGGCAGACATCATTTGGAGAGAGTTAATGTTCCAATTTAATGGCATTTCATCAGAACTAATACTTTAGATCCTTGTCCCTCTTCCACTCAGACATTTCAGTCTTACACTGTTCCAGAAAGTTGCAATATGATCATGAAAAACATTATCTCATCTTCCAAGTAGGTGCTTTGCAGTGCATAGAATGCAACATAGAATTCAACAATTTCTGATACTAGCCTTTCTTAGCTGGATCTCCCTCTCTCGCCCCCTCTCTACCTCCCTTTCCATCTTTCTCTCTCCCTCTCTGTTTCCCTCTTTCTCCCTATCCCCTCTCTCTTTTTCCCTCTCCTCTCTCTTTCCCTTCCTCCCCCTTCCTCTCCTTCTCCCCTCTCCCCTCCCTCTCCTCCCCTTCCCTCTCCCCTTTCCCCTTCCGTCCCTTTCCCTTTCTCTTTCTCTCTCCCTCTCCCTTTCTCTCACCTCCCTCTCATTCATCCCCTTCATTTATTTCCATTTACACCTGCACTTGCCTATCGGCACTGATTAACACGCTTTCAAATCCCTCTCTCAGCCAGCCAGCATAATGCCTCTTCTGTTATTCAGTTTTTCTAGCTTTCACCCTAACAATTATATTACTTTATTCTCTGCACCCTTCTCCTTCTCTGTAACTTAAAACGTCTTTTATTCCTAGCTTTCACCGACATGAGATTGAAACATCGCCTCTGGTGCTTCTCATACAAATTTCAGATTATTGCAGATTTTCGGCATCTACTCTTGTTTTTTTAATTTTGAAAAGGTTCTGATGAATGAAGTGGTAACTGAGCAACTGAAGGCTATAAAAATGGTGACCACAATATATGATTAGCCATTTTAAAAGGAGAAACCAGAACAAAACACCAAAGGCAGAAGATTTGATTAGAATAAAAGATAAAAGAAAGGATTGTGGCCAGTCTGTACAAGAATAGATAGTATTTTGTATGCACAAATTCCACACACTTGTTCGATGCTAAAAAAACCGCTGCATCCTTAGTTTAGTAAAACCTTGCTAATTGCAATATAGGGATAATATAGGTAGAAAGGAAAAACTCATTTAATTTTAAAATTATCGCAATACAACAAAATTTAAAAAGAGTGAAATTTGTCCTCGGTTGGACTGCAATATGGCAAATTGTCAGGCTTCTTTATACCACATACAACTTTATTTTACCATTGAAATCATTCATGGAGCAAAATGGATAATCAATATGCTACTGCCAATTTGCACAATATTCAAAACGCAACTTCAGTTATAGAACACGTTTAAATATAAATTTAAACAATGAAAAGCAAGATAAAAGGAGAAGAAGAAAAAGGCATTTATTTATGCAGGTCATTCACCGATAATAAGTTGGTTCTGTCTTTACAGATGTCCATAAGTCATTTTCATTTTTAAGTCAAGAAATACACAAAATTCACTTGATATGATAACCACACACCTACAGTGGCATTAAAAGCACGTAAGTCTGAATTGGAAAGAGGGAAGAAGCTAATTCTACCATTCATAAAATTTAATATGCACTCAGTGGCCACTTTAAAAGGTACACCTGTACACCTGCTTATTAATTAAAATACTTAATCAGTCAATCATGTATAAAAGCAACTCAATGCATAAAAGCATGAAGACATGATCAAAAGGTTTGGTTATTATTCAGACCACACATCAGAATAGGGAAGAACCATGATCTAAGTGACTTTGACTGTGGAATGATTGTTGGTTTGAGTATCTCTGAAACTGGGACTTTCACGTACAACAGTCTTTGGAGTTTAAAGAGAATGGTGCGATAAACAAAAAACATCCAATGAACAGCAGTTTTTTATTTATTTAGAGAATCAGACTCTTCTGGCCCAATGAGCTATGCTGCCAAGCAGCCCATCTATTTAGCCCCAGCCTAATCACAGGGCAATTTACAATGTCCAATTAACCCACTAACTAGTACATCTTTGGACTGTGGGAGGAATCTAGAACCCAGTGAAACCCATGAGGTCACGAGGAGAACATACAAACTCTGTGTACACAGCGCTGGAATCAAACTCTGATCTCTGACATGCCAAGCGTCATATTAACCACTACATGACCATGGCAGCCCACAGATCAGCGATAAATAAAACTTTGCCTGCACTACCCATGGCCCAGGAATAAATGATTTAACATATTGTATATCTTGTGCAAAATACTATTGTATTCAAAGACATTTGCTTACATTATATCTGTAATTTTATATCAGTTCAATATGAACTTACACCTTGAAAAATAGTTACCTGAAGAAGCACAGAATTCTCAGAAACAGATAGCATCCTGAAGCATAAATGAAGTAATTGTTATTCTAACATGCTAAAAATCAAAGCAAGAAACAATATTTAACATCAAGAATGACATAAAAGAATTTTACCTGTTCTCTCTATATTGCACCTTCCATTTTGAATCTTTAAAGTTTCAGTTCAATCTGTACAGTTCCCTTGCTCCACACCTGCAGTTTCTGAGTTATGGAACAATACTACATCTCAACACAAGATGGTGCTACTGCCTAAAAGGACATCAACCTATATGTTCACTAGAGATTCTACAGATGCTGGAAATCTTGAGCAAAAACAAAAATTGCTGGAGCAACTCAATGTGTTTGACCAAGACCATAAGACATAGGAGCAGACGTAGGCCACTCGGCCCTTCAAGTCTTCTCCACCATTTCATCATGGCTGATTTATTATCCCTCTCAACCCCATTCTCCTACCTTCTCCGTGTAAGCTTTGAGGCCCTGATTAACCTCAGCCTTATAATATACCCAATGTCTTGACCTGTACAGCCAAATGTGGCAATGAATTCCACAGATTCACTACCCTCTGGCTAAAGAAATGTTTTCTTATCTCTGTTCTAAGTGTACGTCCCTGTAATTTAAGGTTATGCCCTCTGGTCCTAACCCCCCCAATTATAGGAAACATTCTCTCCACATCCTTTATCTAGGCCTTTTACTATTCAATATGTATCAATCAGATTCCAACCCATTCTTCTAAACTCCAGTGAGTGCAGACCCAGAGCCATCAAATGCCCCTCACAGGTTAACTCTTTCATTCCTGGGATCATTCTCATGAACCTCCTCTGGAAGTTCTCCAGTGCCAGCACATCATTACTTAGATAAGGGGCCCAAAACTGGTCACAAAACTCCATGTGCAGTCTGACCAAAAACATTACATACTGGCTTTTGTATTCTAGTCCTATAGAAATGAATGCTAACGTTGCATTTGCTTTCCTTACCATTGACTCAGCCTGCAAGTTAAACTTTATCGACTCCCAGGTTCCTTTGTACCTCTGATTTTTTTAAATATTCCCATTTAGAAAAAAGTCTACACCTTAATTTCTTCTACAGAAGTGCATGACCATGTACTTCCTTATACTATATTCTATCTGCCACTTCTTTGCCTATTCTCCCAGTCTAAGTCTTTCTGCAGACACCCTGCTTCCTTAACACTACCTGCCCCTCCACCTAGCTTTGTATCATCTGCAACGCTGGCCACAAAGCTATCAATTCCGTCATCCAAATCATTGACATGTAACATGAAAAGCAGAAGTTTCAATACCAATTCCCGAAGCAGACCATCAGTCACCAACAGCCAACCTGAAAAGGACCCCTTTATTCTCATTCTTAATCCCCTGCCAGTCAGCCAATCTTCTATTCATGCTGCTATCTTTCCTGTAAAACTTGTTAAACTGCCTCATGTGTGCCAGCTTATCAAATCCGAATAAACAACATCCACTGACTCTCATTTGTCTGTCCTGCCTGTTATTTCCTCAAAGAATTCCAACAGGTTTGTCAGGTAAGATTTCCCATTAAGAAAAACATGTTGACTGTTGCCTGTTTTGTCCGTGCCTCAAATACTCTGAACCCTCATCGTAATAATATAGTCCAACATCTTTCTATCTACTGAAGTCAGGATAACTGGCCTATAATTTCATTTCTTCTGCCTCCCTCCCTTCTTAAAGAGTGCAGTGATATCACCATCTGAAATTCTTCTAACAATACTTGTGTCATCAGCAGATTTACAGATGGCATTTGAGCTGTACCTAATCACACAGTCATAGGTAGAGAGAGAGTAGAGCAGTGGGCTAAGCACACACCCCTGAGGTGCGCCAGTGTTGATTGTCAGTGAGATGCAGATGTTATTTCCAATCCGCACAATATCTTCCAGTGAAGAAACTGAGGATCCAAAGATACAGAGACCAAGGTTTTGGAACTTTTTTGATCAGCACTGTAGGAATGATTGTGTTAAACACTCAGCTGTCGTCAATGAACAGCAACTTGACATAAGTATTAGTATTGTCCAGGTGATCTAAGGCCAAGTGAAGAGCCAATGACATCGTACCTGCTGTAGACCTGTTATGGCAGTAGCAAATTGCAGTGGATCCAAATCCTTGTTTAGGCAAGAGTTAATCCTAACCATAGCCAACCTCTCAAAGTATTTCACCTCCGTAGATGTGAGTTCTACTGGGTGACGGTCATTAAGGCAGCTTACCCTGCTCTTTGTGGGTGCTGGTATGATTGTTGCCCTTTTGAAGCAGGTGGGGACCTCTGACTGCAGCTGTGGGAGATTAAATATGTCTCTGAACACCCCCACCTGTTGGCTGGCACAGGTTTCTCAGAGCCCTACCATGTACACTACCTGCCTTGCAAGGGTTCACCCTCTTGAGACACGTTCTGGCTTAGGCCTCCAAGACAGAGATTGCAGGGTCACCGGATGCTGCAGGGATCCTCATAGCTGTAAGTTTTATTCTCCTTTCCAAAGCTTGCGTTCATCTAGGAGTGAAGCATCACTGCTATTTATGATGTTAGGTCTTGCTTTAGGTTTTTAGGTTAGATTTCTCAAGAGCAAGGGAAGACCTGAGATTTAATCGATTTAAACGCCGGACGAATTGGAAAGGTTGATTACGGGCAGAATCGAGTCAGCGTGGACCAGGCCCCAGAGCATATCAAAGCAGCAGGGCCTGTGTCTGACAGCAAGGAACAACATGAAGTGTGGACAATTTAAGCACCAGGTCAGATTGAAAAGGTAAGAGTATTGGGGCCGGTCGCTAGGTTCAGGCCTGTTTGGCTTGCTGCTCTGTGATATTTTTCATCTCTGTGCTGAATTGAGGCTGTGCCCTGCAAACTCATGAGCTCCTAAATTATCTGCTGGCCTCAGGTCTGTGAACCCACTTCCATGAACTTCAGTTCTGAATGGTAATTGCTTATTTTTATTGCTTGCACAATTTGTTTTTTCTGCACATTGGATGTTTCACAGACCTTGTTTTTCTTAAATGGATTTGTTTGGTAGCTGCCTGTAAGGAGACGAATCTCAAAGTTGTATACAATGTACGTACATGTACTTGGAACTTTGTAGGAAGTAGTGGCCTGCAAACTCTGCAAGAGTTGACATGCATCCAACTCCCACATCTAACGTCAAATGGAATTGTTCTTTTGCTCTTCAGATGACCCTCTGCAAGTTGTACCTGGCCTTCTTGTGTAGTCCTTGATCACCAGATTTGAATGCCATAGATCTAGCCCTCAGCAAACTATGAATATTCTGGTTCATCCAAGGCTTTTGATTCAGGTATATACAGAATGTTCTCATTACTGATCCCTCCGCAATCTCTTCATCTACCTCTTTCAGAACCCTGGAGTGTGGTCCGTCTGATCCAGGTAACTTATCTACCTTCAGACTTTTCAGCTTCCCAGGCACCTTCTCCTTAGTAACAGCAACTGCCCTCACTTCCGCCCCTCGACACTCACTTTTACAGTTTGCCATTCTGCTAGTATCTTCCTCAGTGAAGACTGATGAAAAACACTTCTTGCGTTCATCTACCTTTTCTTTGTCCCCCATTAGTACCTCTCAAGCATAATTTTCCAGAGGTCCTATATCCTCTTTTACTATTTATACTATTTATCTGAAAGAAAACTTTTTTACCTTCTTTTATAGCATTGTCAAGCTTATTTTTTTCTCTCTTTATGGCTTTTTAGTTGCCTTCTGTTTTTAAAAGCTTCCCATTCCTCTATCTTCCCACTACTTTTTGCTATATTATATGGCCTCTCTTTTGTTTTGATGCTGTCTTTGACTTCCCTTGTCAGCCACTGTTGCAGCATCCTCCCTTTAGAATACTTCTTCATCTCTGGGATTTATCTATTCTGCACTTTCTGAATTGCCCCCAGAAAATTCAGCCATTCTGATTTTGCTGTCATCCGTGCTAGTGTCCATTTCCAGTTACTTTTGGCAAGCTCCTCTCTCATGCTTCTTTAACTCCCTTTACTCCACTGTCATAATGATACATCTAAGTTTAGCTTTTCCTTCCCAAACTGCATGGTGAATTTTATCATATTATGATCACTGCCTCCTAAGGATTCCTTTACCTTAAGCTCCCTAATCAACTCTGGGTCATTGCAATACACCCAATCCGTAAATGCCATTCACCTCAGTGGCTCAACCACAAGTTGCTATAAAAAGTCATCCCACAGGCATTCTACAAATTCCTTCTCTTAGAATCCAGCACCCAACTGATTTTCCCAATCTACCTTCATATTGAAATCCCCCATGACTATTGTAACATTTCCCTTTTGACATCCTATCTTTCATTGTAATTTGTACCCCTCATTCTGGCTACTATTTGGAGGCTGGTATATAACTCCCATCAGGGTCTTTTTTACCCTTGCAGATTCTTAACTCTAATCTAATCTTTCAATCCTATGTCACCTCTTTTTCAGTTCAGTTTCAGTTTATTATCATTTAGAAACCACCGATGCAATGCAGTTAAAAAATGAGATAACTTTCTCCAGAATGATATCACAAAAGCACACGACAAAACAGACTACACCAGAAAATCCACATAACGTTTGGCAATCCCCAATCCAGAGTCCGGAGAGGCTGCTGTGTATTAATATCACGCTACCATCTTAGCACGTTCCCCAGAAAGGAGCTCCAAATCCACCAGACAAAACAAGACTACCCAGACACACCAAGTCAGGAGACCACCCAACAATCCAAAAACTAAAGCTACAAGACCTACACAAAACCACATAGTTACATATATTTATAGTTAACATATAGTTACAACAGTGCAGACAATACCATAATTGATAAAAAAAACAGACCATGGGCACAGTAAAAATAATCCAAAGATGTTAAAAGACTATAAGTTCGAAAGAAACCACCACACAGTTTCCACAAGTCCTCAGGGTCCCAACAGACTCGTCAACCCACGCAGGCGGCAGAAGGGAATACCTCCGCTATGGACTTACACTGCGCCGCCCGACTTAGCCTCGCAGACGCAGCACACAATGAGAGCTCCGTCGAACCCAGCTTTCGCAGATGCAGCACACAGTGAAAGCGACTGGACCGCAGTGGACTCCCAAGTCTGTCGAACCTCCGGGTCTCCGAACATCCCTCCGGCACAGCCTCTCTGAGAACCATCCTTTGCCAAGCGCACTATGACGCCCCCGACAACGGCAACGCGACCCCGAGGACTGGAGGCCTGTTCTTCTCAGCAGAGACCCGGACCTCACAACAGCAGCAGCAACAAAGAAGGCCTTCCTGGAGATTTCCAGATGTTCCTCTGTGCTCCCACATCTGTTTTTCATCAGATTAGGATTGTGCACGGCACCCTGCTTAACAAATAACAGATATCAACTCCGGAGTGGCCGCTGCAAATTGCGTCCTGCTGCCATCTTGGTCACGTGGAGGATTTGATTTCAATTTTTTACCAACAGAGCCACCCCACCCCTCTACATACCTCTTTATCATTTAGCTGTAAGATGTATCCTTGGGTGTTAAACTCCCAACTGTGATTTTTTTCAGCCACGATTGAGTGATGCCCACAACATCATACCTGCCAATATCTAACAGCGCTACAAGATTACATACCTTATTCTGTATACTGCATGCATTCAGATATGACATCTTTAGTCATGTATTCATCACCCTTTTTGATTTTGACCCCATGTTACATTTTAACTCATCCCACTGACTGCAATTTGCACTATCATCTGCCTGTCCTTCCTCACAGTCTCACTGCACACTGCATCTAGTTGTACAGCAACTACCCTGTCCACGGCCCTAATACTCTGGTTCCCATTCCCCTGTCAAATTCGGTTAAACCCTCCCCGACAGCTCTATCAAACCTTCCCACAGGAATATTGGCACCCTCGGGTTCAGGTGTTACCCACCCTTTTTGTACAGGTCATACCTTCTGCAGAAGAGATCTAAATGATCCAGAAATCTGAAACCCTTCCCCCTGCACCAATTCATTAGCCACACATTCATCTGCCAAACCATCCTGTTCTTACTCCTGATGAAGGGTTTCAGCCCGAAACATCGTCACTACCTCCTCCCGTAGATGCTGTCTGGCCTGCTGAGTTCTGCCAGCATTTTGTGTTTTTATTTATTTCCAGCACCTGCAGATTCACTCGTGTTGTATCCTGTTCTTACCTTCACCGGCACATGGCACAGGCAGCAGATCAGAGATTGCTTCCTTGGAGGACCTGCTTTTCAGCTTTCTGCAGAACTCCCTATATTCTCTCTTAAGGACCTCCTCACTTTTCCTACCTATGTCATTGGTACCAAAATATATCATGACTTTTAGCTTTAACACTTTTAGCTGTTCTCCCTCCCCCTTTAGAATACTGTGGACCTGATCTGGGACATCCCTGACTCGGGCACCTAGAAGACAACATACTAACTGGTGTTTCTTTCACATCCATAGAATCTACTGTCGGCTCCTCTAATTATGGAATTCACGATCACTTCTGCACTCCTCTCCCCACCCCTTTCCCTTCTAAACCACAAAGACAGACTCAGTGCAGAGCAGTTGTCTTGGTCTGTTACTAAAAGTGTTCCTCTGTTCATCCGTGGTGGCATGCAGCGTGAAAATTCTGTTGGGCTCACATGAGATGAGTATTAAAGTAATGTCATTCTTTTAGTTACATGTGAACTCCCAATGGATAATTGAATCTTATAATAAAAGAGACAAACTCGTTTGTTGAGTCACTTTAAAACAAGATGTAATTAAGATGAGCATTTCATCAAATCTTCCCAATCTATAATTCAAGGATGAATAAACATCATTCTTTGATAAAAGACCTCTTTATGGCCAGCAGTAAACATCTGAGATTCATGTTCATGTCTCTTTAATTGTGTAAACTGGTTGTGATTCAAGTTATATGGTTTACATAATTTAATGCATCAGATTGGGACACTTGAAAATGGAAGGAAAGTAAAAACAAACACATTGGCAAAAATAATCCATTTTTATATATGTTGACTATAAGATTCCTCTTCAATCTCTCTGCTCTTCAGGATCCTTGGGACTGCCTTCACTTTTAACCATCTAGATGTGATTTATCTTTCAAGCCACAACATTGTCTCTAGAGTTCCCTAAGGGTACATCATTTGCTCTTCTTTGTTCGTTGTCTTTGCTGAGTCAGATCGCTTGCAAACTTATCATTTTACTCAATCTCTTTACAGCCACTGAACTGACTCCCACCATCACAATCACTGCCTATTATGACTTACATGGCATTGCCCACTTCCAGCTCCATCTTCTTTGTCCATGTCTGTGCTACTTCCAGCTTGATTAATTTGGGAAGCAAATTTAGAAATCAGAGGTGCAAAGGGTCTTGGGAGTCCTCGTGTAGGATTTTCTAAAAGTTAACTTGCAGATTGAGTCAGTGGTGAGGAAGGTAAATGCAATTTTAGCATTCATTTCGAGAAGCCTAAAATATAAAAGCAAGCATGTAATGTTAAGTCTTTATAAGGCATTCATCAGGCCACAAGGAATATTGTGAGCAGTATTGGACCCCTTATCTAAGAAAGTACATGTTGGCATTGGAGAGGGTCCAGAGAAGGTTCACAAGAATGATTCCAGGAATGAAAGGGTTAATGTACAAGGAGTGTTTGATAGCTCCGGGCTTGTAGAAGAATGAGGGGAAATCTCATTGAAAACTACTGAACTTTGAAAGGCCTAGATAGTCTGGACATGGAGAGAATTTTTCCAATAGTGGGCAGTCTAGGACCTGAGGGCACAGTCTCAGAATAGAAAGACATCTAGAACAGAGAAAAGGAGGAATTTCTTTAGCCAGATGGTGGCGAATCCATGGAATTCATTCCCACTGACAGCTGTGGAGGCCAAGTCATTGGGTATATTTAAAGTGGAAGTTGATAGGTTCTTGATTATTAAGGGTGTCAAAGGTTACAGGGAGAAGGCAGGAGAATGGGGTTGAGAGGGGTATTAAATCAGCCATGATGGAATGGCAGAGCAAACTTGAGGAGAATGGCTTAATTCTTCTCCATTCTGTTGGTCTTACTACGATGAAGTGCTTTGAGAGGTTGGTCATAGCTACAATTAACTCCTGCCTGAGCTCAGTCATTTGGCTACCACCACAAGTCCACAGAAGACACAATATCACCGGCAGTCCACTCGGCTTTGGAGCACCTAGAAAGCAGAAAAATATACTTCAGGACATGTCTACACTGTGCCTTCAAACTTTACAAACCTCTATCAAGTCCCCTCCCCAGCCTCTGTCCTTCCAGAGAAAGCAACACAAGTTTATCCAACCTCTCCCAGTAACTCATACCCTCTAGTTCAGGTAGCAACCTGATAAACCTTTTCTATACCTTCCCTGTACCTTCCCAAAGCCTCCACCTTCTTTCTGTAATGACACAACCAGAAGTGCACACAATACTCCAAGAGCAGCCTAACCAAAGTTCCATACAGCTGCAACATGGCTTCCTTACTCTTATACTGAGTGCCACAAACACTGAAGGAAAATATGTTATGCACCTTCTTTACTACCCAATCTACTTGCATGGTCACTTTCAGGGTGTTAGGGACTTGGACTCCAAGATTCGTCTGTACATTAATGCTGTTAAAGGTCCTACCACTAACTTTTGACTTCCCTTTACATTTGACCTCCTAAAGTACAACACCTCTTACCTGCCTGGATTAAACTCCATCTGCCATTTCTCTGCCCATATCTGTAACTGGTCTATATCACGCTGTATCCTTTGACAAACATCTTCACTGTCCAGAACTCCACCAATCTTTGTGTCATCTACAAATTCACAAACCCACACAAGTTCATTTTCACTCAAGTCATATATCACAAACAACAGAGGGCCCATGACCGATTTCTGCAGAATACCACTGATCTTCCAAACTTACATCATGTGCATTTTTCCTTTTCATATAATGAGTTGAAAACTAAATTAACCTTATTTAGACTTTTAAGTAACAGGAAGGAGATTTCCCTTCATTACTGTGGGCTGGATTATTCCTATATACTGTTAAAAGTCCTAAAGGTTTTCTTATTTCATAGATATCTCTCACTTTACTTTAGATCCCAAGTGATATCACAGCCTCTGCAATCACAAGCTTCATTTATACTATTGCAGCGATCTCACTCCATTTCCTGAGCTCATCTTTATTTATATCACTATGCATGTTAAAGTTCAATGAAGGCACTTCTTAGTATAAATTCATCTGAATGCTTGGTGAAGATGCTGTTCAATATTTTCTCCATTATCATTCACACCTCACTGTCTACACCTGAAACTCTGCTACCCACAGCAGAGCCTCCCCAGCACAGTGGCCCTACAAACTCAGGGGGTATTTTGACTTTGGTTGATAGAGCAATAAATGAAATTTGAAACTATAATCTTCCAGATGAGAAACTGCCAGCTGAATCTCCCAGTGATTTTCCCAATAAAGTCCAAATTTCTATCATCATGTTTAATGCCGTAATTTAATTTAAACGACATTATGATTTCACCTTCTGAAACTATTTACCTTGTTCTGGCTTTGCACATTATTGACTGCCTGTGCAACTCTTTTTCTCTGACTGTAACTCTATATTCTTCACTCTGTCATTGCTTCTCCCTGAAGCTGCCACAATGTCCTGATGTGATGAAATGATCTGTATGGATGGCATGTAAAACAAAGTTTTACACTGTGTCCCAGTACGTGATGGATCCCGGTTCCCATCAATGTTCCTCCAGCAACACTTGACACCACTGCTCCACCTGCATATAAACTTCAATGACTTATTGATATATTTCCATCTTTTAAAAGCTACAGCACAACTTTATTTATATATGTTTGTCCATTATACTTAACCAATTTTTTGCTAATAGGAGTGCCTTTGGATGCTTTAATAAACTTAATTACTTTAGTAAACCAAGTTCCAGTCTACATTATGTTAGAGGTACAGGTATCTACTCTACTTACATAAGAAGGTTATACTGCTTCATTGTGTTATTTAACCTTTATTTCATTAATACTTCTTAGTAATTGAAGTGCACCCTATTAAACATGGCCTTTCAAATTCTCTCTATTATTGCTGTTGGCAAGTGTGTATTCGATTGTAAGTTAACATTATCATTCTCTCTCGCAAAAGCAACACACTGTGGGCCTCATTCCATCCCAAACACAGCTAAGTATCATGCACCAAATAACTTCTGATCAACCATAAGCAGTTGCTGAAATAGCCAGCTCGCTCCAGCTACTTCTCAAACCCATAGAAAGTGAATTCAGATGGAAGACAACAAATCCCAGTACAGGGATTTACTTTTAAAAGCCTTACTAGTTCAGCTGAAAATCCATTCTTGAAGTTGTTTTTAGGATACAATTAAATGAAGATTTCCCTGGCAACAATTCAGTCATGTCAGAGCCAGGTCAGTGTTCGCTCAGGCCATCCCATGTACCCAGGTACAGCTTTATTAATCTCTACCCACCTGGGTAGTTTAATCCAGTCTTCTGTAACCTTGAAGCAGCACCATTGTCCTTCCTGTTTGCAACATGCATACAGAATCACCATTTCAGATTTGCAGTCCTAAAATCCACACAGATGCTTTGACCCATTATATCAAACAGTCTTGATGTTAGCAGCTTTCAAAAGCATTATAATTTGTTCTTAACTCAGAGAGGAATATTGTAAGTTTAAAATTAGAACAATCCCACCGATAATCAACATTTCCCATTTAAAAATTCTTTTAAATTCCTTTATGCCTTGAAAGGGCATTCAGACCAATGTGTCAATGTTGGTTCTCAGAGCAACCCCACAACCCTTCTCCTGTACTTACTTCCCTGTAATACACTCTGTCTCATAGACCCATCAACTGCTCAGCCACCTACACTAAGGAGTCATTTACAGTAACAAATCTGCCAGCACACCTCTGCGAGTCATCTGCTATCACAAGGCGAATGTGCAAGCTACACACACACACACACACACACACACACACACACACACACACACACACACACACACACACACACACACACACACACACACACACACACACACACACACACACACACACACACACACACACACACACACCCCGCACCAGAGTCAGGATTGAAGCGGGATAGTTAGAGCAGTGAGGAACCCACAGAACTTGCTGCACCACTGTGCAGACTTGGCAAAACATAAAAAAGATTTATCAATTATTTGGTTTTGCATTATGATGTGTGGAATAACATCAACCAGTTACCTGCAAATTCCACTTGCGAGCAAAGGTGAAAAATAGTTATGAAAGTATTCTATGATAGTAATTCACAAACACAAGAAAGTCTGCAGATGCTGAAAGTCCAAAGCTACATACACAGAACGTTGGGGGAACTCAGCAGGTCAGTCCTGATGAAGGGTCTCAGCCCAAAATGTTGACTGTTTACTCTTTTCCATGGATGCTGCCTGGCCTGCTGAGTTCCTCCAGCACTCTGTGTGTTGCTATGTCAGTATTTGCCCTGTTGTACTTCATCGCCTTCAATTGGATTTAGAAAATGTTGTTGAAGTAACTTTCACTGAATATTACTAAACTGAAGAGATCTGCCTTATTCACTGCACCTCAAAGCTGTTTTGACTTGTGCTCTCCTGATGAAAAAGAAGCCTACTGACTAATGCTGACAAACAGTTCAAGTGGTTAAAAGGGAAAAAAAATCAACTTCCTATCCTTACGGAGAAGTTTTAACACCAGTGAGCAGGCTGGGTTGGGAGCAAGGTGGTGGGTTGCAGAAGAGAGGGACAGACTCTAAAGACCCCTAAAACTAATGGCACTCCTGTAAAACAACCGATCTTCTCAATGAGGATGAAGTTCTAGGAAGAAGGAATGTCATTTTCTACATGAGAATTACTTTGAAGAGCAATGTGACCAAGAGCTAAGACCTCAGCATGGATGTGTTTCCCGACCTTCTTGGCACTGCAGGATTAGATGGAGAATCTGTAGGAACATTTATCAACAAATATGGCAGCATCAGAACTGCTTTAAAGATCAACTCTATAAAAGGCTTATTTTTCAAAGAGGAAATGATGAGAAAACTAGGGAAAATAATGTTTATTCTATCTCCTCAGCCCCCCACCACCACTGCCGCAATCCCCTGTACTCTCCCTCTGTTCCTACACTCCAGGCCTCTTGCCCCAGTAATTCCACTTCTAGAATTCTCTCACTCTTGTTGCTCTCCCTGCCTGGGCAGACTCTGCCCCCTCCAATCAATTCTGCTTGCTTGCTTATTGACTGCCACGCTCCCTGCATCTAACCCCATTCCAGAGATTTTGCTCACCTATTGGTTGCCACTAATTGCTACACCCAACCACTTCCTTAGTCTCCTGTTGTACTCCTTCCTCAAACAGGTCGTCACTCCCTGCACCCTCCCCCACCACCGTCCAACTCTTATCACAATCCCAGCTCATTTTAGTACTAATATTTACCACGATCATCAACTTGTGTTTTGGAAATGGTACTGTTTAACTTGCTGAGATCACCCCAGTGTTCATAGACTTCACTCCTAATAAAATCACTTACTTTACTTAAGGGCATCTGCCCCCTGCTGGGGCCTCGGCCACTGACAGCAGCTCACTGGAGTCCTCCGTCCTGGGCCAGTCTTTCCAGTCGTCCCCAGGTGATGCCCATCTTCAAAGATCTTTGTTCTCCCAGAGATGAGATTGTTGGAGCTTCTGCTGTCAATTGTGTAGCTCTGGGTTTTTTTATGGGATGGGGTTGCTAGCCCACGATCAGTCCTCTTCCTTTCACAGGTTTGGGACTGTGTATGGAGGAGTTCCTAATAAAATCAGCATCTCATAAATCTCTTTGCTTCCATAATACCTGAGATAAATAATAGCTATTCCTGCTTCATTCAAAATTTCAAAGTTAATCACCACAATGTAACAGGATGTTGCTTATATCTTATGTTTTAAGCTATTTTAAATTATTATCTCTGTTCAAAATTAGCCAACACAAAAGCTGTAGCAGTTGTAAATTAATAACCCATATATTTTTTGTGATTGTCAGAGGCTTAGAAATGTGTAGACAAACAATTTACTCAATGACCAGTATAAAAGCATGCCTCTCATGACTCATACATTGGATACAACTCATTGATTAATTTATCTTTAAGTCAAGTCCCATTGCAAATCCAACAATTATTATCATATATTTTGTAATTATCCAATCCCCAGTAATGCATTCATCCAATACTAAACATACTCATAATTATGAAAATTGTATGCATAACTTATCATATTGTATATATTTTTTCTAAATATTTTGTAGTTATGCATTAATAATAAGCATAATGTATTTATTACCAAATGATGAAGAAGCAGCAGTTCTAAAAATAATTATAACAAAAATAAAATATTTTCCCCAGCTTAGCAAGGACAAAAAACACTTCTTGTGGGAATGCTTCATGTATTTTCATTTCTGCGGCATTGAAGCAAGGAACTTTATGCATCAAATTTATCTTCTCCACTAGCCTGTAAGAGATTTGTGACTGGAGGGATAACTGCTTAAACCAGAGCAGCTTGATTTTAGTTCTGGTTTAAGATGCAGGAGTGCTTTCTGACACTATCTTCTTTTTTATTTCTTCTCTTTCCTTTATTTCTCAGAGCACACCAGTTGCACAAAATTAATATCCACCATACTGGGCATTTAATCCCAATTTATAATAAATAAACAGCTACAAAACTCTCACGGCTGATTTGAGCTCCTTTTTGGTTCATTTCTTTTTATTCTTTCACAGTTTGCAATTCTTGCTACAGTTGTTATTGACTGATTCACTTGTTTACCATTGCAGGACTACAACAATCAATTTGTTCCTCTATCAGAATCCATGATAACAATAAATGAGAGATCATCTGTACCTACTCTCCTCCAATGGCAATACAGCTGACCAAATGTCAAAGGACAGCATGCCTAAAATGTCTCTGTTAAGTGACCTAGCCTTGTATTTTTCAGTCTGTCTGGCATGAGGGATGAGAGTTATAAGCAAATAGTATTGTTGCAGATAGTTGCTAATGTTACTGCACTGTTTTTTACTGTATGCAGCTACATCTAAGCCTGTATATTTTCATAAGTAAGTTAGCTGATACTGTGCACAAGAACACGATATTGAAATATATATGGGAAACAAAAGGGAGGTAGCTATCTCTGTAGAGTATGTAGACCACAGAACAGTTTATGTATTTAATAGATTGGCAGAAAAAAAGGATAACGTACATATGTGACTTTTAAAAACTGCAAATCAGTTATTGGTGTGTATTAATATTGGTCAGTGTTGACTGGGTGGATATGTTAATGCTGATAGGCAAATCCACACAAAGGGATGCCAAGGAGATTGTAATCAGTCAGAGAGTTAGGTCATTAGCCTTGTATTGCTAATGTACATGCTCAATTTTCCTTTAAATCAATGTCATCATGACTTCTATAAAGACCCAGATGTTGCTAGTTAGATTCTATCTGTCAGTCTTCAGCTAAGAATCTTTTCTCCACAGGTTGCTTAAAATGCAAGCTAATAAAAATACTTTGCAAGGGTATTCTGCACCAATCAGCTAATTAACAAAATGATTCATGGATTGAGAGAATAGCTAAAGGATGATGAAGAAAGTAGGAAATATTTTAGTTAACTCAAGTAAAAGAAAAGTGAGGAAAGAGAAACAATGATCATATTAAATGGGAAAAAAGAAACAAAGGTAAAGTTAAAAAAAATATTAAAATTATGCCTTAATTGATAATATTCTAACTGAAGAAAATTGACTCAATGGCCTGGGAGTTCTTTAAGTGTCAGAGAAACTCATAAGTAACTGCAAAGTGCACAGTGAAAAATGCACAACGTAACAAAGTTGAAGTAAAAATAATGTGATGATGGCCTTAGTCAGAAAAGTTGATGAATTTGATAGTGTTAATGACGACTAGGAATCATATATTGAGAGGGTTGAATTGTATTGTTCAAATATGTGGATGAGGTTAAGGAAAAGAAAGTATCCATGCTTCTTCGTTTAATGGGTGCCAAAACGTATAGGCCTTTACACAACTTAGTAACGCCTGAAAAGCCAGCAATCAAGACATTCAATGAAATTGTTACAATTTTACAAAATCATTTGAGCCCAAAACAACTGGTAATAGCTGAGAGATTTAGATTTTACAAAAGGAACCAGTCAAAGATGAAAGCATTTCTGAATCCATTGCAGAAATGCACAAACTTTCCCAGTACTGTGACTTTAGAGATGGACTTTCCAATGCATTAATGGACAGACTTGTATGTGGCATATATAGTGAAAGCACTCAAAAGATGCAACTGCCAGAAACAGACCTAACCTTAGAATGGGTATTGCCATATGTAATATCATTAGAGACTGCAGCAAAGAATGTAGAACAACAGAAAAAGAGTTTAGAATATGAAACACACAAAATGTCCCTGAATGGTGCAAAAAGCTAAAAATGTTATTGATGTGGCAAATCCTCACATGATGCAAATGAATGTTAGTTCAGAGAAAAAGTTGACAAAAAGTGTCACAGAGAAGGCCACATAGAGAGAGTGTGCAAGTCTGACAAAAAGCAAAACCAAAGAGAAAAATCACATACAGAGTGAAACACAGAACTAAGTAAATGCATAACGTGATTAAGTGTGCAACTGAATCAGACAACAGAGTCTGACACAGGTGAGCTGTCATGCCCAGAACTGCATAGTATTACTGAAGCAGATCACAGAATCACATGGTCACAATAGATGTGTCTGGTGTAAAGCTGAAAATAGAGCTCGATGCAGGGTCAGCTTTGTCTATAATTTCAGAGGCTGACAACAAAAGACTGTTTTCTAAACTACCGTTAAAAAAGATGTCAGTGATAAAGACCCACACAGTGAAAAAGGGTCTCCCAAAGGCAAATTAAAAGTGAATGTGATGTACGGAGGCAAAACACAGCAGTTAGAGCTTTATGTATTGAAAAGTGGAGGGCCTGCAATTTTTGGACTTGAATGGTTGAGAAAAATCCAACTAGACTGGCACACCATCGAAGTTCTCAATGTGTCATCAACAGGCAACTGCAGCCCAAACGGTAGCACTAACCAGAGATTGCCACACCACTTAATGCTGAGGAGAAGGTGTTTGAGAAGGGTATTGGTAAACTCAAAGGCATGAAGGCCAGTATTAAACTAGACAAAGCAGAAACACCGATTCCATAAAGCGCGTCCCATGCCTTATGCACGACATCCTAAAGCCGATGCTGAACTTCAGAGTTTGGAGGCATCTGGCATTCTCTCCAAGGTTGAGTAGAGTGATCAGGCCACACCCATTGTCCTGGTGATCAAGAAAGTGAAGGCTGGAGCTGTTTGCATATTTAGGGATTTCAAAGTGAGCATCAACCCTGTGCTGCATACTGTGCAGTATCCCTGATACGAATAGAAGACATATTTGCATCTTTGGTAGGCAAGGAGAGGCTTTCAATGATTCATTTCATTTTTCAATCTTTTTATTAATTTTCAAATAAAGAATATACAAATCAGAGGAGGAGTTTAGCAAACAGATAATATTAAAGACATAAACAGCTATTAAAAAAACAGAAAGTATATAATGTCAAAATCAGATAGGTAAAATGTTACGCTGTTATATATACAATATAGTCAAAAAGAACTACAACTCCTCATAGCAATCATAAAAAAAAGATCAGAAATTTTATTTGATAAAGGGGGGAGAAAACCACTAACTAAACAAACAAAAAAAAGAGAAAGAAAAAGAAAGATTGGGCAGTCCAATTGAGGATAAAAAAATTTTAAAAAAAGAGAAAGAGAAAAGAAACATCCTTCCAGTCATCTCCAAACTTTCATGGATAAGGATTTTCCCAAAAGTTCAATGATTGACTTATCACAAGCCTATCTGCAAATGGAGATTGAGGGATCAAGCAGAAAGTTCCTCACAATCAACACTCACAAGGGACTGTTCCAGTATAATCATCTTGACTTTGGCATCACATCAGCTCCAGCAATTTGGCAAAGAGCAACAGACCAAGTGCTCCAAGGTATCCCAGGAATCCAATGTTACCCTGATGACATCATGACGACCGGCAGGAATGATGAAGAGCACCTCCAGAACCTTGGTAAAGTGCTTACCAGGCTGAGTGAGTATGGTCTGCATGCAAAAAGAGAGAAATTTTAGTTCTTCAAGAATGAAATCTCATATTGTGGACATGTCATTGACAAGCAGGGCTTACCTAAGTCATAAGAGAAGACTGAGGTTCCCAAACTGGAAAATGTGTCACAACTCAGGTCATACTTGGGCCTTGTAAACTAATACCACAGGTTTCTCCCAAACATTGATACAGTGCTGTACCCATTGAACGCAGTGTTACAGACAGGAGCAAAGAGGGAATGGTCAGAAAGCTGTGAAAGAGCATTCAATGAAACAAACTGACTAATAACATACGATGAACTGCTCACTCATTAGGACCTATCCCTGCCCATTAGACTGGCATTTAATGTGGAATTGGAGCCGTTTTGTCACACGTTATGAAAGATGGGTCTGAATGCCAAATTGCATTTGCTTCAAGGTCACTAACAAGCGCAGGATGCAATTGTGCACAAATCAAATGAGAGGTCCTTAGTCTAATATGGGGAATAAAGAAATTCCACCACTACCTCTACGACAGAGGATTACTCCTAGCGACAGACCACCAGACCCTTGTGTCCATTTTCAATCACAGGAAGGAAATCCCATTGGCGACTGATACCTGGTTACAACATTGGGCACTTTTCCTAGGAGCTCACCCTTAAGACATAGAGTTCAAAGGTATCAAACACCATAGCAATGCTGACGGTTTGGCATGTCTTCCACTATTTGTAACTGAAGAAGAAAAGTCTTCATACTGTGACCCAGTAGAAGTTTTTCACACTACGTTGGTGGACCAGTTGCCAGTAACAAATTCTGAAATATAAAGAGCAACAAGGAGTGACCTGACATTGTCAAACGTTTATGAAATCATCACGCACGGATGGCCAGCTCACAGTAACCTTCTGTTTCCAGACATCTCAGTGAGACGAGACCAACTGGCGGTAAGTCAAAGAATTCTGATGTGTGGATCTCATGTTGTGGTTCCTTCTAAACTGTGCACCAATGTTAGAGAATCTGCAAGAAGGCCACCTGGGTACAGTCAAGATGAAGAGTCTCGCCCAGAGCTACGTGTGGTGGCCAGGAATAGATAGGCAAATTGAAAACTTGACCAAAAGCTGTTCGGGATGCCAGCAAGTTGAAGATGCACCCCCACAGGCACTGTTACATCCATGGGAGTAGCCATCTTCACTGTGGCAAAGAGGACATATTGATTTTGCTGGGCCATTCTGGATTCCATATTTCCATTTGCTGTGGATGCTCATTCGAAGTGGCCAGAGGTAATGCCAATGAAGTCAATCATGCTAGGAAAGACTGTTTCTGCTCGTTGACCCATCTTCTCCAAAAATAGCTTACCTGAACAAATCGTAAGTGACAATGGACCACAATACACATCAGAAGAGATCAGACTATTCATGTCTTGGATAAACTACCATCTGTGGTGGAGACCACGGAAATTGCCCTGCACCAGATCTTCAGGATCCATGGATTTCTGATGGACATGATATCAGATTGCGATCATGTTTTTGGAGGGCATTCTGAATGCTGATTGGGGCAATAGCGAGTCTCTCCTCTGGATTTCACTTGCAGTCCAATGGCCAGGTAGAGCAGGTGAACCAGGATATGGCCTCAGAAAGACCAGATGAGTGATATGACCATTTGATATAGGCAGAGGTCGCCCACAATACTTTTCAGCACACTGTGCATAGGATGTCCCTGTTTGAATGCCATTTTGGTTATTCTCCACCACTCTTCCCTGAGATTGGGGTTCCTGCGGCCAAAGATCTCGGCTGACACTACAAGGAGAGATGGACGAGGGCAAGAGAAATTTTGTTAGCTTCTGCCCAGAAGGCTGAAGTAAAGGCTAACCACAAGAGAAGACAGGGACCAGTTTTGCAGCCTGGGCAACAGATCTGGCTGTCTGCTCAGGATTTGCCTCTTCAGGTGGAGTCCAGGAAGTTGGCACCCAAGTTCATTAGACTCTTCGAGGTTCTCAAGAAGTAAACCCAGTGCCTTACACCTTGCAGCTCCCCAAGACCCTCAAGATCAATCCCACTTTCCACAATTGCAAATTAAAACATGTGAACACCAGCCTGTTAGACTCACCACCATCAGCCCCACCGCTACCCAACTTTGTAGATGGGGGAGTAGGTTTTCACCATGAGGAGAATTTTGGACTCGCATACTGTTCGAGGTGTTCAGCAATGTTTCGTGGAATGGAAGGGTTTGGACCCACAGAACAGTACTGGGTGGCTGAAAGAGACGCCTTGGATCCAGCTCTCACTTATGACTACAATCATTGTCTCTCTGAGCAGCTACAGCCGTCAGAAGTTGGCCATAGGGGAGGGGGTCCTGTTATGACATGCACCTGACCACGACAACCTCCAGGGTTTAAATGCTCTAACTCTCCAAATTACAGATAGCTGGCACAGCCCTTTTAAAGATTCACACCTACCCTGCTAATTGGTGGCCATGTGTTGGCACCAAGATTTTAATATGTAAAGAGCACTTGAACTGAAGTTCAGTGCTCAATCATCAGCTCAACTTTGGATTCTTGTCTAGCATCTGTCTTCATTTCAGTCTCATAACGTATCTCAATTCTAATCTCACATACTCCAGCACTTGGGTCCAAACCACCCTCATCTACTGTAAGTCTCTCAGCAAAATCCTTCCACAAATTCTTACCTTTCTACAACTGTTATTCTATCCCTAACTAGCAATGCCATTCCACATCTTGTTTAACACCCTCCCTGTCCCTTTTGAAATATCTAAACCTCAGAGTATCCAGCAGCCATTTCTGCCCTTATGACAGCAAAGTCTCCATAAGCACCAGCATCATAGTTCCATATCCTGTCCTACGCTCTATGTTCATCACCCTTGTTCCTGATACTTCCTGCATTAAAATAGACACACTTCAATCTATTCCACTGACAGCAATTTTGCCCTAATAAAACTGCCTCCCCTTCTTCATGGTCTATCTACACACTGCATATACCTACACACCAACTGACCTATCCTCTGACCTATCACTCTGGTTAACACTCTGTAAATGCTATTTTAAACTCTCTGAAAGGCTCTTAAAAACCTGCCCGCAAGGATATTGGTCCCCCTCAAATTCAGATGTATTCTGTTCCTTTTTTCAGGTCATGCCTTCCTCAGAAGAGATCCCAATGATCCTTGAATCTGAAATCCTGCTCTCTGCACCAATTCCTGAGCCATGTACTCATCTGCCAAATCGTCCTATTTTCACGTTCACTGGTGTGTAGCACAGGCAGCAATTGAGTGGTTTCTACCCTTAATCTCCTGATTTTCAACTTTCAACCTAGATCCCTATACAGTATTCTGTCATCAGGACCTCAACCCTTTTCCTACCTATGTTGTTGCCATTGTCAGTCCTGCTCCTGTTGACACCTCCCAACATGCACATGCAGGAACCTCCCAATCTCTGCCCAGCTAACAGGATTCATCTGCCACAAGTTCACCTGCAGCCAATTTAACCCCAGTTCTCACCCCACAGTCCTTTTTCACTCACCGAACCAGCCGGCCACAACTAGTTGCTCCAAGACTTCACTCTCCCTGCCTAAAATTTACCTTGCTGCCTGTTGTATTTAGTTTCTATTCTCTCTTGTTTTATGGCCCCTTGTGGCTTGTTATTTTGTAGTCTATTGTTAAAGTTATCAGTCACTTCTGGTCTACTTTTGGGTCAAGCCTCCTTGACATTTCCTGACAGCTACCATGACATCTGGCTATTCACCCTGCCCCTTTAGAGTGCTTTGGGTGCATTCTGATATGTCCCTGACCCTGGGAGACAACATACCATGTGCAGCAACACCACCCAAAATGCTGGAAGAACTCAGCAGGTTTTGGGCTGAGAACCTTCTTCAGGACTGGAAAGGAAAGAGGAAGATGCCAGAATAAAAAACTAGGGGGAGGGGAAGGAGGATAGCTCAAAGGGGATATGTGAAGCCAAGTGGGTGGGGAAGGTAAAAGGCTGCAGAGGTAGGAATCTGATAGGAGAGGAGATTGGACCATTGGAGAAAGGGGAGGAGGAGGCACATCAGGGGAGGTGATAGGCAGGTGAGAAGATGCAAGAGGCCTAGGGAATAGAAGAAGAGGGAATTATTTTTTGCCGGAAGGAGAAATTGATATTCATGTCATCAGGTTGGAGGCTACCCAAACAGAATATAAGGCATTGGTCCTCCACCCTGAGGGTGGCCTCTTCACGGCACTAGAAGAGGCTATGGACTGATGAATAAGAATGGGAATGGGAATGGGAATTGGAATTAAAATGTTTGGCCACCAGGAATATCCACTTTTGGCGGATGGAGTGCAGGTACTTGACATAGCGGTCCCCAAGTTTACAAGTCTCACCAACGTAGAGGCTGCCACATCAGGGGCACTGAACACAATAGACCACCCCAGCAGATTTGCAGGTGAAATGCTTTCTCTCCTGGAAGGACTGCTTGGGGCCCTGAATGGAGGTGAGGGAGGAAGTGAATGGGAAGGTATATTACTTTGGCAGCTTGCAGGGCTAGGTCCCAGGAGGGAGATTAGTGGGGAGAGACAAATGGACAAGGAATCTCAGAGGGAGCAGTCCCTGCAAGAAGCAGAGAGGGGAGAGTTGAAGATATACTCAATGGTAGGTTCCCTTTGGAGATGGTGGAAGCTCTGGAGAATAATTTGTTGTACGTGGAAGCTCATGGGGAGGTTTGTAAGGACAGGAGGAACTCTATCATTGTTAAGGTAGGGGGAGATGGGGTGAGTGTGGATGTTCAGGAAATGGAGGAGATGCAGGAGATGTTAGCATCAATGGTGGAAGAAAAGAAACCTCACTCTTTGAAGAAGGAAGCCATTCCTGAAGTCCTGGAAAGGAAAGTCACCTCCTGAGAACAGATGAGGTGGAGAAAAAGGAACTGAGAAAAGGGAATAGCATTTTTACAAGAGACAAGTTGGGAAGAGGTATAGTCAAGATAACCATGGGAATCGATAGGTTTATAAAAGATGTTGGTTCACAGTTTGTTGCCAGAGAAGGAGACAGAGATCAAGAGATGGACCAAGTGAATTTAAGGGCAGAGTGGAAGTTGGAGGCAAAGTTGATGAAATTGACGAGCTCAGCATGGGTGCAGGAAGCAGCATCAATACAGTATCAATGTACGGGGAACATTACCAGGAAAGGCTTGGAATATGGACTGTTCTATGGTTTGGATCTTAGGTAGGAAGTAGAAGTGAGCAGTGGAGGTAAGGGAACAATGAGTTTGGTGGCAGTGGATGGGAGTTCTTCAGAGTTGAAGAGGGCACTGATGGTGTCAGAGACAATTCTTGATGGTCCAAACTGGGGTCATCTTCAAGGGGTTAGGTGTGAGATAGTGCCTGAGAGTTGCTGCCTGATCTCAGCAAGGTAGAGGTGAGTATACCACACTACAAGAGCACCCCCTTTTTTCTGTAGGTATGGTGGTGTGGAGAGAGTGGAAGGCTGTGCATTTGGAGAGGGTAAGGTCAGAGGAGGAGAGAGCAGTGCTGTAAGCAAGACAGTTGATGTCTCGTTGGCAGTTCCAGATGACAAAATCTAAAGCAGGCAGAAAACCAGATCAGGTTATCCAAGAAGAGGAGGAGGGTTAGAGAGGGGAGAAGGGGTCATCAGTGCAGAGTGTGGAACTCTTGGCAAAGAAGTTGGCTCGGAGATGGAAGAAGAGCTCGGCATTGTGGTGGGCGTGGAACTCACTGAGGTGCAGGTGAAGTGGACTGGGAAAAAACGTTCTGTCTCAGAGAGGGGAAGGTTGGAGGGAATAGTGAAGACATGGCAAGGATTAGAGCTGAGATAAGAAGGAGCAAGTGAACTGGTGGCGCCAGAGGAAAGGGGAGGGTTGGGTGTGTAGGGAAGGTGGGATGGAAGGACGATGGAAGTTCCGAGGACCCAAGAGGTGACGGTGGATCCTGAGAGACCCAAGGTTGGAGAACAGTGGTGGGGAAAGGGGAGCCCCAGGAGCCCTGTGGCAGAGAGGAAAGTCTCGGCCTGGAGGTGCTGATGGCCGAAGTCCTGGCTAGATCAGGAGCTAGAGGCCATGCAATTAGCTGTATGAAGGCGTCAGTGGCGCTAGAAACCAGAGTTGGTGGTGATGGTATCGAGATCTGGATCCCCTTGGGGTTGTTGGAACTGAGGTTGGCGACAATTGTGTTACCAGTCCGGAGGCATCCAGGGCCGTCGGAACGGGGGTTTGAGTCTGTTGATGAGTGAACTTCCAATCCTTACAAGATGCAACAAAGGCGAAGAATCAGTGATTTAAGGTGTGGGTCCAGCAGAGAATCAAATGTCGGAGACGGCCATGACAGGCGGAGGGGAAAGGGGTCCTGAGTTGTGCCAGAGACTGAGACAGGGTCACTAGGTATCTCTGCATAGTGGAGAGGGCAGTGCACAGTGTTCGGAGGGAGAAGCTGCTACCAGCCGCGAAACGGTACAGCAGCATAAAAGCCTGGACCAGCAGGCTCTGGGACAGCTTCTTCCATCAGGCCATCAGACTGCTTAATTCACTCTGATACAATTGTATTTCTACATTATATTGACTGCCCTGTTGTACATACTGTTTATTGCAAATTGCTATAAATTGCACATTGCACATTTAGATGGAGATGTAACTTAAAGATTTTTTACTCTTCGTATGTGAAGGATGTAAGTAATAAAGTCAAGTTAATTCATTAGAAGCTGCGGATGAAGCAGTTACTCGAACCTCAGTACCTGAGATCGTCAGCGCGTCCAGAACAAGAGATCTGAAAGCCATAGGAAACAAGATGGTGGTGAAGGCAGGTTTCCAGGAAGGATGGTAGCAAGTCTGGGTGGGTACAAGGTCAAAGAGTCTGAGGGCAGCAGGGATCACAGAGGGGGAACAGTGACAGTGTCTCACTGAACTCCTGTCCAAGAGAAGATTTAAATGCCTTCAGGGTAAGCATCCCTCGACGAGACTTCATGGTGGAGCCCCAAATCATAAACACGAGAAAGTCTGCAGATGCTGGAAATACAAAGCAACTGACACAAAGCAATAGAGGAGCTCAGCAGGTCAGTAACATCTGAGTGTCAAACATCCAGAGAATCTCCTGTCTGCACCCACTAACTGTTAAATCCCCTATCACCATTGCACTCCTCTTCCTCACTTTCCCTTCTCAACCATGAGACCAGAGACCTGGTCATTGCAGCTTTCTCCTGGCAAGTCATCTCCACCAAAGGTATCCAAAATACCATCTGCCTTTTCGCTTTCCCTCTCCTGACTCACCCAGCCACCCGCCTCCTGCAACTTAGGGGTCACTGCCTCCCTGTGGATCTTGTCTGTCTCCTCCTTACTCTCCTGTATGAGCCATAGGTCATACAGCTGCAGGTCCATTTTTCTAACATGGTCAGGAGCTGCAGCTGGATATACTTCAAGCAGATGTAATTATCAAGGAGGCTGGTAGTCTCCCAGTATTCCCACTTAAAGAACACACCACTGATCCTGGACCCATTCTCACTACACGAGCTAGGCACTAGTAAAGGCACAAGGAAAGAAAGAAACTTACAAGAAACGTAGCTTAGCCTTGGGCTCTTCATGCCTAAGTCTTTTAGAGTCAAAGTTTCAAACACTCTACTCTAACACTGGCCCACTCACACTATGGTTGCTCCCAAAATGGCCATTCCACTTCAGCCTAATTTATTGGCCCCGGCCAAGTCCCTAATTATCCAAAATACTCTATTCTCAGGAACCAGGAGAGATTCTGGGCCAATGTATTTAAGTTTTTCTTCAAGTGGAGGAACTAACCTATTTTCGGATCAATGTGCCCAGCCAAAAGCAATTTCTTGTTCAGAAAGATCGTTGCAGTTAGACAAAGAGTGGAGCTGGAGCTGTTTGATGATTAAGGAAAGGAGCAGATGTACCCTTGCATATTTAATAGCATTTTAATCTAATTCTGAGTTCAGCCTTGGATTACGTGGATTACACTTGTTACTCTTTCCCCTGGCCACCTTACCTCACACATCTTCACCCATCAAATTCAGCTGAGCTCTCTGTCCTCTTGGTAGTCACTGAACTACCATAGCAAGGGATGAAAATCTTCCACTGGCTTGATAACCTTTGCAGGCACATTGTGTGCTCAGCTCCCTCTTTCACCTGTCCAGCACTGTTGTGGTAAATGGTGAGGAGAGTAAAGCTGATGTTCCAGATGGAGATGTTTTATTGCCTGAGTGAGAATTATTCTGAATGGGAGTATTATTGTAACACATCTGGGCAGATGATGTTCTCAGTAGCTGCAAACTTGTCAACAACTGTGCTCCTAACTTTAAATTTGCTTGACAAATTTCATGGGTCAATAAAGAAAAGCTTACGAATTCCCTTGAGGTGACGTACAGCCTGTCGGCCTGGGGTCCACACATTGATCTCAGACGATGAAGCAAAGGAGAGATGTCAAAAACAAAGAATTCCATGACAAGCATCTGAATCCATCCATCTCTCTCTCTCCCTCTCTCTCTCCTCCCCTCTCACACACACACACACACACACACACACACACACACACACACACACACACACACACACACACACACACACGATAGTCTGATATGGGGTCAGGTCGGATAGCATTTGCATCACAGCTCCAGCTTTAACCCATTCAGCGCCTACTCACGCTAAAACTTGTGGCTCCTTCGACTTGTATATCCCAGCAATCTGGATAAGGGATCATCTATCTAAAATGCTTTTTGCTCTCCAGGAACTCCCTGATCTACTGGGGGTTGAGAGTAAAATAAGTGAAGAAGACGCTTTCCAAGAACAAGGATAAGCACAGGGCACAGAACTGCAGATTTGAAATTCAGTCGAACCCTGCGGCAGGAACAACTCAATGGAACAAATTGAACTGAGGGTTTTCATCCTGTTGTTATGAGTGCTGAACAGACCTGATGGAAATGGGGTGAAGAGTTAAGCATTCCCCCCGCCCCGAGAACTATGAACTATTGCTATTGCTATGCTGCTAATGAGAGAGAGAGATGAAGCACAGAGGCAGGGACATCTGCTGCAGATAAGAGAGAGAGAGACACACAGTTGATTTATGTATTATGGCTCCTTCCTGGATTGTTTACCTTTCGCTGCAAGGACGTTACTTTGCTCGTTAACATTGCTAAGGAGACAGCAGGAGTGGCCTGATTTGATGGACATGGTCATTTTGAGTTGATGGATGGCTGATACCCCGTCAGTGGGGATAAAAGACGGGTGTGGGGAGACACCCTCAGACACATGAGTGGACACTGATGGAGTGTTGTGCACCCACAGAAAGGTGGGGGCTTCAGAGGCCGAATCAGGAGATCAGTCAATAAAGCTCACAGTGTGACGGCAGAACCGGTGAGGACTTGTGTGTGTGTCCATTCATGCCAGAGTGACGAGTCCACCACAGAAGAACGGTCTAGCTGAGAATGGAGGGGTCATAACCGAATGACCACAACGGTATGACGGAATCAGAATACAACAGAAGGTTTGCCGGCTCCAGCTGCTCAATCTCTTGCTCGCTCTCTCTCTCTCTCCAACAAATTACAATACAACAACCGCAACTACCTCAGCACACATGAACTGAACTGAACTCTATATTCTTCGATGACAATTAATTTACCCCTAGACATTGATAGAGCTAGTTTATTATTATTATTATTCCTACACTTCTATGTTTATTATTGCTAACCTGTTTTATATGTATATTTGCATTTTTTGATATTGTATTGCTTAGTTTACTAATAAACACCTTTAGTTCTCGGTACCACCAGACTCCAACGGATTCTTCTATTTCTGCTGGTCTGTAAACCCAGTTACGGGGTATGTAACACTGTTAAGATGACAACACATTACTGCCAACAAATCGGTTCAAAGGGAAATATATCAAGATATAAATGCCCTCTCCTCGGGACCTGAATGATTGCAATTCCAAGTATTGTACCCCTCGCGCAATGCTAAAATGGTTATTTTTAAGATATTGCCTATTATCATATGAGCTCTAGTGGGACATATTAATGCAAATGCCAGCAATCAGGGATAAATAATGCATGTTTGTATTTTTACAAACTGTAAGTTGTAGTATGTGTTTAGAGATAAACTCGAAAGTACCCATTCGTAGGATTGTAACAAGCTGAAGTTAAAGTAGACGAAAATCGGTTTATGTAAAGGTTGTAATGCTTTCCAGCACGACTTCATTGATGAGCTGCCTTGTCTTTGCACTTTTTAAATTATGCCTCAAGTATGGAAAAGGGAAATCATTTCTAAAGAGCTACTCGTGCTTCTGGTCTGAACAGAACCCTGATACAAAACTGTCATTTTGCAGGTTTAAATCGATTGCAATAATTAAGGCAGAATTTGTGCAATGCTGAAACTACAGCCCGCAAGGTTATAAATCCAGGCAACTTTTAAAGTCCCAAGTCGTCTTTAGGTACAAATATTATACGGGCTGTTAAAACATCTTCACGTATCTTTGTACTAACAAAATAAGCTCATAAATTACTTTTGTGGAACATCCGTTGGGAGTTCACGGCGTTAACACGAGAAAATCATTACCTAAAATGAAAAGTATTTAACTTGCGCACGAGAATCGTCACAGGACAAAGGTCACAGTAATAAGTACAGCCGAGTTTTGTCGTATATTTGCTACCCAGTATGGAAGCGGCCACCGCTTCAGTAAAGATCTATCACAGAACGTTTTATTCCATTTCGAATTCATCACGACCCAAAGAGGAACTTAGCAAATAATGTTAATATACGTGGATCAGAATTCCTTCTTTCAGCAACAGACACTTGTGTCCTGTTGTTTTAGTACATGATCAGGTTTCGATCTGTTTGCATTTCCGCCATGTCATAAATTCCCCTGCGCCACTAGAAACAAAGTTGCATAAAACTAACATATAATAGGAATTTTAAATATCCAAACTGACCGATAGTTGCTTTTATTTCCGGTTCACTCTATGCAAAGCAATCTCAGCAGGTAATTCCGTAAGTATGTAATTTTGTTTTTCTTCAAATAATCGAGAGATTTTTAAAAAATAAAATCACATTATTGCTTATATTTCTGTTTGGATTTACCTTTAGACGGGACTAATCTGTAATATCATCGTTAGTATTTAGCAGAAATGACTGAATCGCGCTCAGTCGAGGGCTTTTAAGAGTGGACAATGTCGAATAAATTGACTGGAAGATATATTTAATATTGCAGCAAGGGTTACCAAGGAAATTTCCTCCGCTGAGTTTAAGTTACCTACTTCCAGTGAGATTGTGGATGGTTATGTTATGTTGGGATAATATATGGAGCACGTGATCGAATACATTCCGAGTCCGTTTTATCTTGTCATATTTTCCCCGTGCTTTCTGCATTAAATTCCACAAACCTGAAAGATATTACTTTACATATATTCTCTGACCACATAGTGTGGATCTCTCGTTATTCCACAAGCTAAAGATAATGCACACCCTAATCGAGCGAAGATGAATTTCCATGAACTGGATTCTTGGTGCCGCACGATGGAAACTCCCCTGCTGACAATATTCTGTACATTTCAGCCCAAACGTTTCATGGAAGTCCACTCTTAACCTGGGTGAACCGAGCAAGGAGACCTCCAACATTAAACATATTGCATAAAATTTCTTTGAAGGGTGGGCTAGAAGTTCACTCTGAGGTTTTTATTTCATCCCTTATTTTCCCTGTGCCAGTAAGCCCTAAAAATACAGAACGATTATTTTGCAAGGTGGCCGCTTGAATATAATCCTATGAAGAATAATGGAAATCTGTCCTGACTACCCCACTGAGCAATTTGAAAGAAGACTTGTTCTCGGTAAGAACTGCAAATTGCATCTTTGATCCATGTAATACTGAAAAAAATAGGAATTTTTAGTTGGAATAGATTTCACTCCTGGATTCCATCAATTTCAAAGATTATTAAGAAAAGTTTAGCTTATCTCCGTATAAACAACAAAATAACGCCGGAACTTGAGCCAGCAATCCAGCACAATCGTGGATGGTGACATGCCGTTCTAACTATCTGATATGTAACACACTGTCAAAGAGCAAATGCATCCTAGTCACACTTCGGGATGTTCTGCACATTAATAACACCAGAGAGTGGTTCTTGATTTGGAGAGCATTGTGGTAATATTCATAACATTGATGAAATAAGGTTAAGGTACTGGAATGTGACAATACTGCAGACGGGTTCCTTAAATTAGCAGTATCGGGGGTTCTTTCATTAAAAAAGGACAATGCACGTATGGCTTAGAAAATAAAATCTGGAAATCTGGACCACCATGGGAGTGAATATATATATATCTGTGAATTATTGGCGTGTGGCAGCAATAAAAGCAGAAAATAATTCCTCTCCAAAGATGCTGTCTGACCTGCTGAGTCCCTCCAGCATTTTGTAAGTCTTACCCTGGATTTCTAGCATCTCTCGTGTTTAGAAAACAATCGGTTATCTTCATGATTCCTACAACTGTTTCATGGTGTTTCAGGCACCAAGCTGCCGGCCTAAACTAAATGATTAAACTCCTTATTTCAATATCAGAAGGCTGAGCTCTAATTCAAAAGATATGTCCTAGCCTGACACTTAAGCATCGGACCAATAGGATAATGAAGCATAATATCACAGGTGTTCATGATTTGTAACATGATGTGACAAGAAGATCTGCCTTTTCTTTCAGCTAGCACAATTTAAATGAAAACAATAATTAAGCTGGTGCCTTTTCTGATATTTATCCCCTAATATCATCAAATTTCAAGTGTTTGGTAATTATTAGTATGTTCTTGCATGTGTTCATCGGTGCAGCCATGAAATAAAATAATGAAAAATAATGTCGAATTGACAAATTATGAATATGTTTTTCACAATCATAAGTAACGTAACAAAAAAGTTTGTATCCACTGCATCATACGGTAGATGTATTAAGTAGCATACCTGTAATAATTAAGTAATTAAGTAGTACCTGTAATAAACGACCATTCAATGAATGAGTAAATCAGATAAAATAGTAAACATAATTAACACAATTAGTAAAAGTACATATCAACACAGTTGACATTTATAACCTGTATCCAAGCAAAGGAGATTCGGTTATTATAGCTTTCCATGACTTAATTCCAAATTTATTTAGACACAAAAATAATGAATACATTCACGGTAAGGAAAACAGCGAGCATTCAAACGGAACCGAATCAATTTTAGATATTGAGATTGACGTTATATTTAGCTCTGGGATTCTTTTCCTCAACCTCTCGCACTTCCACCACCCGCCATTCTCTTTTATTTAAGGTGCTGCTTAAAAGTTACCTATTAGACCAAGCTTTTGATTACTTGATATCGTTTAGTGTGGCTCGGTGTCATAATTTGTTTAATTGCTCCCAAATTAGGGGGGTACGAGAGAAAGGAGGAAAAGTGAATTACCTGCAGATCAAATGACATTTTCTCATCTGTGCCATTAAATGGCATTATTTTAAATATCTGCATTAATCTGGGTAATGTATCGCTTATCCAATCGCGACTGCCTATATCGTCGTTACACTGAAAAAGTAATGTCGCTACTAAAATACTATATCAGACTCATTATAAGAACAGAATCAGCAATAGTAATATTAATGATCAATCGCTTAACTAAAACAAAAGCTGTTAGTATAGTATTTAGACGATGATAATGCTCAGATTAGGTGTGAATATGCAAAAAGAGTTCAAAAGTTCAAAGGCTCGATGGTTCAAAGGTTCATTTTATTCTCAAAGTATGCACATAATATAACTCTGATATTAGTCTTCTCCAGAAAGTCATTAAATACAGAAAAACCGGGGAGGTTCTTGAAAGAAAAGCTTTCATCTCCCCGCCCCGCACGAAAAACAAACAAAAACAAAACTCACCAACCCCAAACCCCACCACCCCCTCCTTCACACAAAAAAAACTAACAAGGAAAACAGCAGCTCGAATGTCAAAAACCCCAAAACCCCAACATCCTGCCTCGCAAAAAAGCAATGACAATAACATCAAATCTTCAAACCCCACACACACACACACACACACACACACACAATCTAACAGATTGCCCACACATAAAAACACCAGCACCAATAAATTCCCAACTCCTCCGTCTCTCCAAAAGTAACGTATCGTCCACCCACCACTCGGCAACAAGAAAGGGAACACCAGAAACTGAAGGAGACCGATGATCACATAAATCACTGAATATCGAAAACATCCTCGTGACAGCATTTGAGGAGAGCGGCCACACGAACTCAGTCATTCCATGAAGAGCGACCACCACGCCGGGTCTGAAGGCCGCCGACCGCCGTCGCCCCGATGGCCTCCGGGGACCAATCGTCTCGATGCTACAGTCTTGTTCGACGCTTCAAAATTGAGTCGTTCATGGCCCTGGTCTTTCCCACGAAGTGGCCCTGGTCTTTCCCACGAAGTGGCCCTGGTCTTTCCCACGAGGTGGCCCTGGTCTTTCCCACGAAGTGGCCCTGGTCTTTCCCACGAGATGGCCCTGGTCTTTCCCACGAGGTGACCCTGGTCTTTCCCACGAGGTGGCCCTGGTCTTTCCCACGAAGTGGCCCTGGTCTTTCCCACGAGGTGGCCCTGGTCTTTCCCACGAGATGGCCCTGGTCTTTCCCACGAGGTGGCCCTGGTCTTTCCCACGAAGTGGTCCTGGTCTTTCCCACGAGGTGGCCCTGGTCTTTTCCACGAGGTGGCCCTGGTCTTTCCCACGAGGTGGCCCTGATATTTCCCACGAGGTGGACCTGGTCTTTCCCACGAGGTGGCCCTGGTCTTTCCCACGAGGTGGCCCTGATATTTCCCACGAGGTGGACCTGGTCTTTCCCACGAGGTGGCCCTGGTCTTTCCCACGAGGTGGCCCTGGTCTTTCCCACGAGGTGGCCCTGGTCTTTCCCACGAAGTGGCCCTGGTCTTTCCCACGAGGTGGCCCTGGTCTTTCCCACGAGGTGGCCCTGATCTTTCCCAAGAGGTGGCCCTGGTCTTTCCCAAGAGATGGCCCTGGTCTTTCCCAAGAGATGGCCCTGATCTTTCCCACGAGGTGGCCCTGGTCTTTAGAGATGGCCCTGGTCTTTCCCAAGAGATGGCCCTGATCTTTCCCACCAGGTAGCCCTGGTCTTTCCCAAGAGGTGGCCCTGGTCTTTCCCAAGAGATGGCCCTGATCTTTCCCAAGAGATGGCCCTGGTCTTTCCCAAGAGATGGCCCTGATCTTTCCCAAGAGATGGCCCTGGTCTTTCCCAAGAGATGGCCCTGGTCTTTCCCACGAGGTGGCCCCGGTCTTTCCCACGAGGTTGCCCTGGTCTTTCCCAAGAGATGACCCTGATCTTTCCCACCAGGTGGCCCTGGTCTTTCCGACGAGGTGGCCCTGGTCTTTCCCACGAGGTGGCCCCGGTCTTTCCCACGAAGTGGCCCTGGTCTTTCCCAAGAGATGGCCCTGATCTTTCCCACCAGGTAGCCCTTGTTCTCGGAGCTCTCCGGACACAGCAGACCGCCAGATCGTCCGATCAAGTTCCAAACCGCACATCACAGGGCCCGACAGTTTCCGTAATACAATCGAGAGGAATAAAAACAAGTAGAAGAGTAGCGGAGAAGAGAAGAGTAGAGGACTATCTGAAAGATGTCCCCGAGGAATCGTCGTTCACTGACGTCATCTGGCCTTGACAGGACTCTTGAGATTTAAAAATCTGGCATTCAACGGCAAATTAACCCTTTTAAATAACGAAGTTCGGTGGAAAATGCACTTCAACGTACAGGAAGGCTTTACAACCGCTTCACCGGCACTATCCTATCCGCCATCAAAGACAATTTGTTCCACTCCCGTCAGCGAGGCGGCTACATAGCATTCAGTCCAGGACTACCAAACTCAAATATAGTTACTTTCCCCGAGCAGCAAGTCTGACCAACACCTCCACCCACTAACCCATCCCTCCAACTCTAACCGCCATTACGTGTCATCTTCTGTCAGTCACTCCATGTACACATACCTCTGTCCTTAGCGTAACTTTATGGACATACATCTGTGTATGTAAGCTATCTTATCTTTATTTTCATCGTGTTTTAATTATTATTGTGTTCTTTATCTTATTATGTTTCCGGGGTAATAATTATTCCTTGAGTCTTGAGGAATACGTGGTTACTTTAGAAATGCACGCCTTTTGTTAATCTTGAGAACCAACGAACCTTTTTTTGTGAACAGAACTTCCTGTTTTATGTTTCTTGATTCTGCGTGGTTTTCTATGTCCAAAAATTCAATAATTTCAAATAAGATTCAACGAGGCTATAACAAGATAGCTATAACTCTTCTCGTGACTTATAAATACTGTTTCCTGAATTATTCCTTATTCTGATGGGTTCTGCCAGAGCTACTGGAAAAGGACGCGGGAAATGCGTTACAAGACAATAGACCCACTGGTGAACATTTGACTGCAGGTAATGTAAAAGGAGAGGAGCGTCCATTTCTTGAGTCCACGGCGAGAGGCACAGTTGACCATCTGTAACGGAAGAATGCGTCGATGGTGGCCTGACTCTGCAGAGAATTGAAGGCCAGTTTATGCCAGCCTCCAAACTTCACCTTTCTAACCGGCAGATAATTGACTTCATTTGCTGAATCATCGACAGGATTCGGCTGACTCACCCGGGAAACAAGGCAAACGTTCGTCAGCGCATCTCCCGCTAACAAAAGATATTCCATCGCATCCTCGAAGCGTTAACGCCAGGACTGGCTGCTTCTCGGATGGGAACAGCTGCTGAAGTTTCTCAATGGAACGTCACCTGGCGTGTCGGATTTGGATCCCACTGCCCAGTGGCAAACGTGGTTCTCTTTTCGGTCGAGTTCGACAGGTCCGAGGAATTGAACTGACTTTCCAAATCGTCAGCTTCAATTGGTCTCCATACGTTCTGTAAGTGCTGTCATTCTGCGTTGGTAAGAATATCAGAAACAATGTAAATTGCTGGGTAATGATTGTCCTCGACGGTAAACGGAGAACGCGAAACAGTTTCGGGCTTGAAGATGATGGTCATTTCGGATACGAAACTGGATACCTTACACGCTTCTGGTTCTGTACTCTTTTTTTGGAGTTTGGAAGACTGAGTGTGATTATATTGTAACATTGAAAATCCCGGGAGGACACGATAGGACAAAGGTAGAGATGTTTTCACTACTGGCAGTCTCAGCATTAAGGGCACATCGTTTCCAGTGCCCGATGATGTAATGCCGCGGTATCAAGACATTTCTTCTTTCGGATGGGACTGAATCTCTGGAATTCTGTCCCCAGGGGAATTATAGAACTCCGTTCATTGCAAGTAATTAAAGCGGAGATGGATGAACTTTTGAAAGATCGGGCTATGGGGATCTGGCGCGGTAGATTAGAGGCGAACGTCGATCATGCCTGATTATTTCGACTGGCTGTGCAGGTTAGAGGGGCCTCGTGGCCAAACTCTCCCTGCTCCTGTTTTCCTGCGTTTATTTCAGTGAGTCTCCACCCACATCCATTTTCACCCCACCCCCCCATCTGTTAATTTGTTGTACCTGATTTTTCTTTCTTTCGATTACAGTCTGAACCCCAATTTGTTTTCTTTGCTCTTCCCTCCGGGAATACCGGTCCTGGATTTCTTTGCTCTTCCCTCCGGGAATACCGGTCCGGGAATACCGGTCCTGGATTTCTTTGCTCTTCCCTCCGGGAATACCGGTCCTGGATTTCTTTGCTCTTCCCTCCGGGAATACCGGTCCTGGAGGAAGGAAGCCAAGCGGCGAACACGCTCGGAGTCCGAGTCCAATAGCGTGTTTGGCGGCCTGCTGCTTCTTCGGGGCAGCTCTGATCCGCCGTCGCCCGCTGTTCCTCGGAAATCTGGAGGAACTTCGCGCAAGAACAGTCTCGGAACGAGCAAAGGCGCTTGTGCCCTTACGGCCAGCTGATCGTCCCGTGATTCCTGCACCAGGCCCTCTTAGATATTCGGGTATATTCTTCATGGACAGAAAGGTGGTCTGGAGGGATCTTCAGTACGGGATGGGGAAAATATGCAATGAATCAAAAGAATTGGAATTCATTTATTTTAGTTGTATAATGTCATAATTTCCGGCGGATATTAATTTTCGCTCATCCTGCTGGATATCTAAAACAATTGTAGTTATAATAATCATAATTATTACAATATCACATTTAAATGAGCTATAAAGAATATTCAATTCATTGCACTGAATTTAGAGATGAAATTCACACAAAAAAAAACACTTCACTTGGCAGCTTCTGCGAGTCTGACCATCCACTTGACAATCTTCAATCGGATCATTTACTCCCGACCCACGCAACAACCAACTGCTGTCAAGTACATCGGTAGAAATGGATTTTAAGTATTGTCATGCCCAGAAAAGGCCCTGAAAATCCTTTCCAGAATCGGCGATCAGGAATATTTGCCGCAGAATTTGTCAATGACGCGCCGCACAAGGTTCCAGTGTAACTATAGCTTGAACTGTACTTGCGTGTCGGAAAAAGAAAGGCAAATCAAGAACATGGGGGGGGGGGGGGTTGTCAGATTTGCTTTGCTTGTATTACCGCATCCAGCTTACCTGTGGCATTTGCTACTTGATCATCTCCTGTTACACTGTCAGGGGTCGAACAACAGGCGTCTCTTTCGTTGGCTGACTGGAAAGGTCCCTTCACCCGGAGAAGGCAGACTTCATTTGTCTGTCCCAAGGAAGGGGTAAAGTGAGTGGTCTGACCAATAAAACCGGACCAAAACACATCGATGGTTAGCTGTATAACAAGGTTAACGGTAAACACTAAAATCACGAATGTTCGTTTTAAAGGGCATTGATTAATGTTCATAATCTCTTCCAAAACACAATAAAATGATTGCACTTTGTTTATTTTTAACCAATAATATCCTTTGGCATGTGTACTCCCCCTCACCGCTGTCATCGGTTTATTCCCGTTCCACCTGGATATTGAACCTCCTTTCAGGTATCAGAATAAGTTCTTCCTGTCGAAGAGTTTCCTTCAATACCTTTGGAGCTGCATGAAATATAAATAGATTCATTTTAGGATATTCAACTGCATCTCCCAGGACCAAATTAGTTTAAATCATTTTTAGTCTATTCCGACATGCGCCCTTTCAAATTCCAAAAAGTGTTGATTCCCAATTGTCAGGATTCCACTAGTTTTCTTTGCTGGACTGATAACAATTTAACATGAAACTATGACACATTATTTAGTCTCAGGAGAGAGAGAAGGTATTTCCAAACGTGTTTCTTGGGAAGACGGTCATTTGAGCTTCTTTGCAGGAAAGGGAAACTTTTTTTTCGCTGCGGACGAAACCCCCATTTCCTTTGCTTGACACGCCCACTTTTCCCTGGAGAAATTGTCTTCCATGAGAAACCTGCGAATTCAGCTTCACAACGCTCCGTAATCAGACTCCAGCGAGGTCTGCCAAATTGATTTTGAAGATGAAACGCCGCCCATGGTTTAATTGTCATTTTTTACAATTTTATTTTTAAATGACATGACACTACATACACCTGTTAATAACAGCGAAGGAAAGACAAGCGGATCAGCACCTCTTTGAAAAAGGCTCTCATTCCAATCATTGTGTTTTATAACCTTTACTCCGCCTTGTCTGAGGATCTCCTTACTTTACTCTTAGAAATGCGATGGTCGCTATACCTGGGCTCCATCCAGTCCCTTCCCACCTGCATCCAGGACACCTCCCATGCCCTCCACAATTCGGACAACTTCTGATTTCTCGACTCTCAATGCTTCATTTTCATTATCGATGCCCTGTCTATACAACTCCATTCCCCATCGAGAAGATCTAAATCACTCAAATTCTTTCCACAACAGTTCCAACCAGTTCCTCTCCATCAACACGCTCGTCTGCCTGGCTGAACTTGGTCTTAACTTAAGCAACTTCCCTTTCGATTTCTGCAAATCAGAGATGTTGCCATGAACACCCATATGGGCCCCAGCTATGTCTTTCTCTTTGGAACAATCTGTGTTGCAAACCTTCTCTGGTGCTGCTCCCGAACTCTTTCTCTGTTTCACTGATGACTGCACTGGTGATGATTTTTGCACCCATGCAGAACTCATCAAATGCATCATCTTCATCGCCAATTTCTATCCTACATTCAAATTCAGATGGACCATTTCTGATACCGATCTCCCTTTTCCAGATGCCACTATCTCTATCTCAGAGACAAACTAACCACTGATATTTACGGTAAACCCACCAACTCTCACAGCTATTTAGACCACACCTCTTCCTACCCTGCCTCTTGTAGGGATGCCATTCCTTTCTCCCAGGCTCTGCATATCCACTACATCTGCCCTGAAGATGAAGCTTTCAGTTCCAGGATATCAGAAATGTCCCTCTTTCTTGGGAAGCATAGTTTCCCTGCTACTGTGGTTAACAGAGGCTGATCTCACATCTCCTCCATTTTTTATACATCTGCTCTTACTCTGCCTTGTCCCGGAGAGAACAGAGACAGAGTTCCTCTGGTATTTAACTAACATCCTGTTTGTCTCTGCATCCAGTCGATTATCCTTTCCATCAGCTGCAACATGATCCCACTACCAGCTGCATCGTCTCCTCACTCCTCTTTCCACCTTATGCAGGGAATGCTCTGTTCATGACTCCCCGGTCAACTTATCTCCCCACCCTTCCTTGCCTTACCACTGGCGCCTTCCCCTGCCCTTACAGTAGATGTTACACTTAAGATCTCCTCTCTCATCTGCATCCAGGGACCTAAAAAGCCCTTCCAGGTGAGGCAAAGTTCCTCCAACCTTGCCTACTGCATTTGATGCTCCCAATGTGGCCTCCTCTACACCACCAAGACCAAGCATAGACTCAGCAGCCATTTCACAGAACATCTATGTTAACTCCACAATGGCCATCCTGAGCTTCCATTTGCAGACCATTTCAAATCCCATCTCATTCCCACACCAACCTGTCCATCCTTGGACCTCCCTACTTCCAGGATAAAGCTTATTGCAAACTGGAGGAGCAACGCCTATGTAGTTAATAACCCAATGGCATAAATATGGAGTTTTAAAATTTTAGGTGATTTAATTTTCTCTCTACCTCCACCTTCCCCCTCTCCCTCTTCTTCTGATCATCCCATGTTTCTCTCCTCCCCAACCATGCCCTCCCCCAGCCCTTCTACACCCATCAACATCCCCTTCTCCCTCTGGCTTCATCCACCCACTGCGCATCCAGAATTCCTCAACTCATACCCCATCTGGTTCTAAATGTTATTCATCTCTTCCTTCCTCCAACTGTCTCCATTGTCACCTCCTTTAGTTATCCGTATCCAGCTCTGGTAGTACTTTGTGTTCAGCGTATTCCCTCCAGCAGCTGTCCCTCGTCTTCACACTCCCTCCCCCCACATTGCTCTGTCTATTCTTTTCTTTCTCTCTCTCTCTCTCTTTATCTGCCTCCATCATTATTCAGCTGTCATTATGTTCCAACTCCAACTCTGTGCACTTCAAGTCTAGTCAAGTCAAGTCACTTTTATTGTAATTTCGACCATAACTACTGGTACAGTACACAGTAAAAATCAGAAAATTTTTCAGGACCATGGTGTTACATGACACAGTACAAAAACTAGACTGAACTACGTAAAAAAAACAACAACACAGAGAAAGCTACACTAGACTACAGACCTACACAGGACTGTGTAAAGTGCACAAACAGTGTAGGCATTACAATAAATAATAAACAGGATAATAGGGCAAGGTGTCAGTCCAGGCACTGGGTATTGAGGAGTCTGATAGCTTGGGGGAAGAAACTATTACATAGTCTGGTCGTGAGAGTCCGAATGCTTCAGAGCCTTTTCCCAAACGGCAGGAGGGAGAAGAGATTGTATGAGGGGTTCTGCTACCCGGCACTACCTGCTTGTCATCTTACACCCCTCCTCTACCAATCACCTCAGAATCCTTTCTCACCTCTCCCCTTCTCTTCTCTATGGTCATCACGCCTTTCCACTCTCAGTCATAATGCAAGGTTTTGACCAGAAATCTTCAGAATTATTTACTCCCACAGATGTTACTTGTTGAGTTTCTTCAACGGATTGCTTGTTGCTGTAGATTTGAGTCTCCCACCCATTCCCAACTCTGTCCAACATGCACATTCTTGCAACACACAGAGTCAGCCCTGCACAGTATGTCATACACAGTAAAACACCCACTTGCATTTTAATGTCATCACCAACTCAACAGCTCTCGTTCATACTCTGTCTTCTGCACTCAGAACTATTCAAATGTCCGCTCATCCTATTTCCATCACGCATTCATCTTGTTGTATATTTCAGTTTACTTTCAGACCAATTAACAACTCACTGAACCACTCTTACCTCATGCAAAATACACTCAGTGGCCACTTTATTAGATACATCTGTACACCTGGTTGTTAGGGCAAATATCTAATCAGTAAATCATGTGGCAGAAACTCAGTGCATTAACGCATGTAGAGGTGTCAAGAGGTCCAATTGTTGTTCAGACCAAACATCAGAATGCAGAGAATGTGATCTAAGTGACTTTGCCCAGTAACTGACTTGATCGTTGGTGCCAAACAGGGTGGCTCAAGTATCTCAGAAACTGCTGATCTCATGGGAATTTCACACACAGCAGTATTTAGAGTTTACAGAGAATGGTGCAAAAGACAAAAATCATCCACTGAGTGGCAGTCCTGTGAGCCAAAATGCCTTGTTAATGAGAGCAGTCAGAAAGAATGGCCAGACTGCTTCAAGCTGACAGGAAGGCAACTGTAACTCAAATAACCGCATGTTACAACGGTGGTATGCAGAAAAGCATTAAAACACATCACAGCTTGAAGTGGATGGGCTACAGCAGCTGATGGCCACAGACGTTCATTCAGTGGTCATTTATTAAGTGCAAGAGTGTACATATTGGCAAATACTGGCTCAACTTGGCAGCTGTTTTGAAATTTATCCTAGGTCAATCCTTTCACCAATCCTGTAGAAATCATTGATTCACATAGAGTACTGTGTCTTTCTAGAGAGGGAATATGAATTGACATTTTGAAACACAAGATTCAATGGTGTTTTTTATCCCTTTACTCTGAAATGAGCACCATTAAATGTAGTGTGATATTCTGGATGAAATGTACTGTGTACAGCACAGTAAGGCCCTTCAGCCCACAAGCAATTCTAGCCTGAAACCTCAGCACATTGCTCAGGATTAATGAAAGGATGCCTTGCAGATGAGATTTTAAATTAAACCTTCTTTCTCTCTTAGGGACCTCACTGCTTTGGGGATTCAGTCTTTGATCTTGACCTTCGGTACTGCCTATGTGGAGTTTGCACCTTCTGTCTGTCATCATGTGTGTTTTCCCTGGGTACCCCCGTTTCCTCCCACCCATAAAGACCTGTTGCTAGGTCAACTGTCCACTGTAAAGTCACCTTCAGAATAGGTTAAGTGCAGAAGAAAATCAGAAAAAGCAGTTAAGGAGCACGTCAAAGAGAATAAATCACCATCCTACAGGGGAATAAAGTAGAAGAAACTGGATATGAAGGGATTATCTGAATAGAAAATAGAAGATTCTAGATGGGCCAAACAGCCTCATTAAAAGTCAATTAACCATAAATTAGATTTGATTAGATTTATTAGTTATGTGTACAATGAAAGCTACAGTGAAATTTGTCATTTGCATCAACAACCAACACAATCTGAGGATGTACTGGGGGTAGCCTACAAGTGTTGATATGCTTCCAGTGCCAAAATAGCATGCCCAGATCAGAACAAAACACAGCCAACATACAAGGCAGGGCTAACAACAGAGTAACAGCAAAGCAAATCCCTTCCTACCCCCACACCCACTCCGCTCCATCAGGAATCACCAGCCCTCATCCTCAGGGCGAGCCAACCATTATCCTTGACCTCAGGAATCTCAGGTCTTCAACCTCGGCACCTGCTGACCTAACCTCTGTCCTTGTAGATTGATGGAGCCCAGCATCCCATCTGGCCAACCATACTTGGTCCTCCAGATCTGCCAACCAATCTTGTGCCTCCGTGCCTGCCAACTGACTGGGTGTACGGACCTGTTCCGCACAGATCTCCAACCCCAGGACTTGCAAACCTTGGGAGTCATTGATCCTCATATTCAATGCCTGCCAACCCTACAAGTTGTCAAGTCAAGCAGTAAACATTCTCTGATTGCATGACTGAAACAACAGATTACAGGCTAGAATGTGCAGGATTAGAGGGAGTGGGCAAAGAGGGGACAGCAATGAAGAACAAAGAGAGATTCATATCATCGTTAGTTTCTAGGATTCTAGTGGACAAAAAACAAAGATGGAGAGCTTGCATCTCTATAACATCTTTTACAACCCCTGAATAGTTTTACAGTCTTGCAGCCAGTGAAATATTTTATGAAGTGTAGTCATTGTTGAGCGTAAGGGAAGTGGTAACTAATTTGAATATAGCAAGCTCCACAAATAGCAAATGATAACACTGATTTTATCAGCCACTTCAAAACCCAAGAAGCCAGAATGAACGTAATTTTGCCAATAATCCCATGGAACTACCTAAGAAGTAAAAAGGGAATAATGAAGACTTTCATATGCAACAAAGGACAAGTAAAACCCAGGAAAAAAATAATGCCTTGGAATCTTAGAATTTGGTGCCTAAACTAAATAATTTGCAGAATAAAATCTACTCCAAAGATCTGAAAATGAAGGCCATCAATCAGCTTGGCCTATTAATTATTAATTAATGTTGCCAGATACTTGCATTTAGAAGAGGTGGCTGAGGAAATAATTAAAGCATTGAATTTGAGCTTTTACATTCCCTCTAATCTTAGCACTGTTCCCTTGATTGGAAAGTAACCATTTTAGAGGGGGTTAAATTATACATTTAGGCTTGAGATTCGAAATAGACAAAATACTAAAAATCTATTATTGAAGGTGTGGTAGCAAGAAAACACATATATTATGATTAGGTGGAATCAACAGTTTAATGAAAGGGAAGTGTTTGGTAGGTCATAGTTTTTAAAAGTTTAACAAGCAAGATAGATGAAGGTGAATATACTATACAGTAAATGAATTCTGGTATGATCCAGAGGTAGGGGAGAAAATGGCTTACAGAGAGATGGGTGACATCAGGTTGTGCAGTCATCTTCTGCTTCTGCTGTTTATACAGGGCCTCTGTGTACACCCCTTACATGGACCCAGGATCCTCAATACCACTTTGAATGTAGCTTCTCCATTGAGAGTGGTCAGTGGCCAAAAGTTCACAGCAGTTGACAGGTATATTTCACTTCTTCAAAGAAGCCTTGTGTACAACATCCTTGAATGTTTTCTTAGAGTGCCTGGTAACATCCTTCCACAATAGAGCTCAAATTAGTATGTGCCGAAACAAGGAAACAGAAACCAAGTCATGGCTGATCTGTGCTGGCCTCAGCCTCTCTTCTGTATCAATTCTCCATAACTCTCAGTACCAGTGGAAAGTGGCCAGTGAGTGAGTGGGCCAGTGAAGGAGTGGAGCTTTGAGGCTTTGACTCGAGAGATTCTGGCAGTTTTGGCAGTTGGACTGTGCATTCAAGTCAATCAAGATTTGAATAGCTCAGCAGAAAGCCATTGATTAGACAATCAAGATTTGAATAGCTCAGGCTCAGCAGAAAGCAGCTGATTGGGCAATAGAGGTCAGGTGACCACGCAGTTTGAAAAGCTCAAACAAATAAATAGAGGGTTACCTCGATCGGAGTGGACAGTGAGTGAGTGGGCCAGTGAAGGAGTGGAGATTTGAGGCTTTGACTCGAGAGGCTTCAACGAGTAGAGGCTGAGGATGAGCTTCACTCCAAGTGAGGTAAGGCCGGGTAAGTTCCTTTCAAAGGAGAAAGTTTCAAAAGTTGAGGCAAGTATTGGGTAGGTCATGGCAGCTGAGATCGGCCCTGTGGTTTGTTCATCCTGCAGCATGTAGGAAATCAGGGATACTTCCAGTGTCCCTGATGACTATGTGTGCAGGAAGTGTGTCCAACTACAGCTTCTGGCAGACTGCATTGAGCGTCTGGAGCTGCGATTGGATTCATACTGGAGCATCCGCGATGCTGAGAAAGTCGTGAATAGCACGTTCAGTGAGTTGGCCACACCACAGGTAAAGGCTACACAGGCAGAAAGGGAAGGGGTGGCCACTAGACAACGTAGCAGTAGGCAGGTAGTGCAGGAGTCCCCTGCGGTCATCTCCCTCCTAAACAGATATACTGATTTGGATACTGTTGGAGGAGATGTCTCATCGGGGGAAGGCAGCAGCAGCCAAGTTCATTGCATCATGGGTGGCTCTGCAGCACAGGAGGGAAGGAAAAGGAGTGGGAGAGCTATAGTGATAGGGGATTCGATTGTAAGGGGAATAGATAGGCGTTTCTGCAGCTGCAAATGAGACACCAGGATGGTATGTTGCCTCCCTGGTGCAAGGGTCAAGGATGTCTCTGAGCGGCTGCAAGACATTCTGGAGTGGGAGGGTGAACAGCCAGTGGTCGTGGTGCACATAGGTACCAACGATATAGGAAAAAAACAGGATGAGGTCCTACAAGGTAAATTTAGGGAGTTAGGAGATAAACTAAAAAGTAGGACCACAAAGGTAATAATCTCTGGATTACTACCAGTGCCACGTGCTAGTCAGAGTAGAAATAGGAGGATATTTCAGATGAATACGTGGCTTGAAAAATGGTGCAAGGGGAAGGGATTCAAATTTCTGGGACATTGGAACCAGTTCTGGGGGAGGTGGGACCGGTATAAACAGGACGGTCTGCACCTGGGCTAGACTGGAACCAATGTCCTAGGGGGAGCATTTGCTACTGCTGTTCAGGAAGGTTTAAACTAATGTGGCAGGGGGATGGGAACAAGTTCAGAGAGACAGAGGGGTGTAAAATGAGGGTAGAAGCAAAAAGTAGTAAGGTGAAAAGTAAAAGTGGCAGGCAGGCAAATCCAGGGCAAAAAGCAAAAAGAGCCACTTTTCAACATAATTGTATAAGGGCTAAGAGTGTTGTAAAAACAAGTCTGAAGGCTTTGTGTGTCAATGCGAGGAGCATTCGTAACAAGGTGGATAAATTGAATGTGCAGATAGTTATTAATGAATATGATATAGTTGGGATCACAGAGACATGGCTCCAGGGTGACCAAGGATGGGAGCTCAACATCCAGGGATATTCAATATTCAGGAGGGATAGACAGGAAAGAAAAGGAGGTGGGGTAGCGTTGCTGGTTAGAGAGGAGATTAATGCAATAGAAAGGAAGGACATTACCCTGGAGGATGTGGAATCGATATGGGTAGAGCTGCATAACACTAAGGGGCAGAAAACGCTGGTGGGAGTTGTGTACAGGCCACCTAACAGTAGTAGTGAGATTTGGGATGGCATTAAACAGGAAATTAGAAATGCGTGCAATAAAGGAACAGCAGTTATAATGGGTGACTTCAATCTACATATAGATTGGATGAACCAAATTGGTAAGGGTGCTGAGGAAGAGGATTTCTTGGAATGTATGCGGGATGGTTTTCTGAACCAACATGTTGAGGAACCAACTAGAGAGCAGGCCATTCTAGATTGGGTATTGAGCAATGAGGAAGGGTTAGTTAGAAATCTTGTTGTGCGAGGCCCCTTGGGTAAGAGTGACCATAAAATGGTGGAATTCTTCATTAAGATGGAGAGTGACATCGTTAATTCAGAAACAAAAGTTCTGAACTTAAAGAAGGGTAACTTTGAAGGTATGAGACGTGAATTAGCTAAGATAGACTGGCAAATGATACTTAAAGGGTTGACGATGGATGTGCAATGGCAAGCATTTAAAGATCGCATGGATGAACTACAACAACTGTTCATCCCAGTTTGGCAAAAGAATAAACCAGGGAAGGTAGTGCACCCATGGCTGACAAGGGAAATTAGGGATAGTATGAAGTCCAAAAAAGAAACATATAAATTAGCAAAAAAAAAGCGGCATACCTGAGGACTGGGAGAAATTCAGAGACCAGCAGAGGAGGACAAAGGACTTAATTAGGAAAGGGAAAAAAGATTATGAGAGAAAGCTGGCAGGGAACATAAAAACTGACTGTAAAAGCTTTTATAGATACATGAAAAGAAAAAGATTGGTCAAGACAAATATAGGTCCTTTATAGTCAGAAACAGGTGAATTGATCATAGGGAACAAAGACATGGCAGACCAATTGAATAACTACTTTGGTTCTGTCTTCACTAAGGAGGACCTAAATAATCTTCCGGAAATAGTAAGGGATCAAGGGTCCAGTGAGATGGAGGAACTGAGGGAAATACATGTTAGTAGGGAAGTGGTGTTTGGTAAATTGAAGGGATTAAAGGCAGATAAATCCCCAGGGCCAGATGGTCTGCATCCCAGAGTGCTTAAGGAAGTAGCCCAAGAAACAGTGGATGCATTCGTGATAATTTTTCAAAACTCCTTAGATTCTGGATTAGTTCCTGAGGATTGGAGGGTGGCTAATGTAACCCCACTTTTTAAAAAAGGAGGGAGAGAGAAACTGAGGAATTATAGACCGGTTAGTCTGACATCAGTGGTGGGGAAAATGCTAGAGTCAGTTATCAAAGATGTGATAACAGCACATTTGGAAAGAGGCAAAATCATCGGACAAAGTCAGCATGGATTTGTGAAAGGAAAATTATGTCTGACGAATCTTATAGAATTTTTTGAAGATGTAACTAGTAGAGTGGATAGGGGAGAGCCAGTGGATGTGGTATATTTAGATTTCCAAAAGGCTTTTGACAAGGTCCCACACAGGAGATTAGTGTGCAAACTTAAAGCACACGGTATTGGGTGTATGGTATTGATGTGGATAGAGAATCGGTTGGCAGACAGGAAGCAAAGAGTGGGAGTAAACGGGACCTTTTCAGAATGGCAGGCAGTGACTAGTGGGGTACCGCAAGGCTCAGTGCTGGGACCCCAGTTGTTTACAATATATATTAATGATTTAGACGAGGGAATTAAATGTAGCATCTCCAAGTTTGCGGATGACACGAAGCTGGGCGGCGGTGTTAGCTGTGAGGAGGATGCTAAGAGGATGCAGGGTGACTTGGATGGGTTAGGTGAGTGGGCAAATTCATGGCAGATACAATTTAATGTGGATAAATGTGAAGTTATCCACTTTGGTTGCAAGAACAGGAAAACAGATTATTATCTGAACAGTGGCCGATTAGGAAAAGGGGAGATGCAACGAGACCTGGGTGTCATTGTACACCAGTCATTGAAGGTGGGCATGCAGGTACAGCAGGCGGTGAAAAAGGCAAATGGTATGTTGGCACTCATAGCAAAAGGATTTGAGTACAGGAGCAGGGAGGTTCTACTGCAGTTGTACAAGGCCTTGTTGAGACCACACCTAGAACATTGTGTGCAGTTTTGGTCCCCTAATCTGAGGAAAGACATTCTTGCCATAGAGGGAGTACAGAGAAGATTGATTCCTGGGATGGCAGGACTTTCATATGAAGAAAGACTGGATCGACTAGGCTTATACTCACTGGAATTTCAAAGATTGATGGGGGATCTTATTGAAACGTATAAAATTCTAAAGGGATTGGAATAAAGGGCTAGATGCAGGAAGATTGTTTCTGATGTTGGGGAAGTCCAGAATGAGGGGTCACAGTTTAAGGATAAAGGGGAAGCCTTTTAGGACCGAGATGAGGAAAAACTTCTTCACACAGAGAGTGGTGAATGTGTGGAATTCTCTGCCACAGGAAACAGTTGAGGCCGGTTCATTGGCTATATTTAAGAGGAAGTTAGATATGGCCCTTGTGGCTAAAGGGATCAGGGAGTATGGAGAGAAAGCAGGTACAGGGTTCTGAGTTGGATGATCAGCCATGATCATACTGAATGGTGGTGCAGGCTCAAAGGGCTGAATGGCCTACTCCTGCACCTATTTTCTATGTTTCTACCTTGTTCTTTTAGATGTTTACCTATTTCCACCTCAACTATATCTAATGATTGGACCTCCACCACAATCTGGGGCAGAAAATTCCAAAGATTCAATACCCTCTGAGAGAATAAGTATCTACACAGCTCAGTTTATAGCCCTGTCCCATGTTTGTGACTCTCCTGCTTGTGAAAACATCTCAATATCTCCACTGCCCAGTTAGTCTAGACTGGAAAACTACTTTAATTAACACAGTAAACCTCTGTCAGACTGCTTCCAGAGCTAAAATATCCCTTTCTTAGGATGAGGACCAAAACTATGTGCAGTATTCTAGATTTAGTCTTAACAACATCCTGTCCACCAACAACTGTAGTTAAACTTCACTATGGGTCATAAGAAGTTCACAGCCAATGAAGGCCAAAATGCCATTTGCTTTCTTAATGACACATTGAACCTGCCTGCAAACTTCTTGTGATTCTTGCACTAAAACACCAAAAATCCTATTGATTTTTACTGTGTGTTTCAAGAATTTGTACTGGGGATAGAAATGAGTCAACTAAATCAGAAATCGTAACTACGGCTTCAATACAGGGATGCTGGTAAAGAAGGCTGATATTGGTTCACTTATTGTTCCAGTGAAAATAGAGGATTTTGCAAGGATACCAGTTGGTGGCAATTTTCTGATTATTTTAGATACCTGTTAGTATCCATAACGATCATTGCAGAGGTGTCAGCTTGCAATCTAACACTTGTCACTTTATCTAGACCACTGAAAGAAACTGATTACTGTATTTAGTCATCATCATTTTGGTGCTTGTGGGCGGTATTACAATGCAGAGGCTCTGAGACCAACTCTTCTTAAAGTAATTCTCCATCTCCAGTGACCTTCGCTGGAAGTCTGCAGCCATGATGCATACACTGAAGAACGGGAAAGAGAACTTTAAGGTAAAAGGTGTGTCGGTCAAATGATTGATACCCAAGAGCTGGCAGGAATTCTTAAGCACCTGCAATCTTTACTATCAACTGAGAATTTCTGAGCAATTCAAAATAATTCAACAGATTCGAAATGTTGGCAAGAAATGTAATTATTGAAAACTTGGAAATATTAAAAATGCACAAAAACATTTTAAATATTTCTTAGGAAGTTAACATACCTGAATCAACAAGCCACAAAGACTTTTTGTAAATTGGGGAAAAAGATTTGTAAGAGCACTTTTAAACCAATCGTCTATTTAAAAAATAATATTATTTTCCAGAATTTCCCAATGGTCAGTCCAATCTATTAAAATTAATAGCGATAAGATCGAACACTGAATATTCTGGTGAATGCAACGGTAGTGACGGTTGATTAGCTCCATTATGCCAAATTCTTGCAAATAATTTTGTGGGCCTGTGAGAATCCTTTTAATCCACCAATCACGTCTCGGGGTCTTCCTGTTTGCTTTTACCATTCCATTATGCCTTGAATTTTATTATTTTATCAACTAGCTCTCAGCCTCACTCTCTCGCAGACCTCAACTCCACCTATCCTTTTCTACGTGTTATTTCGGAGCCCTAACCACAGTTCGCTTGTCAGCTGGTGAAGGGCCAGTAATTCTGCAAAGTACCACCAGAGAGCGCCAGATGACTACTGAAACCTGCCTCTTCACATTTCCTTTCATGGAAATTCAATGCTGGACCATTCGACCCGAATTGCATCATGCTCACATTCTCCCTCTGGAGCGCCTTTGGAGTCAGGTATCGGAGTGCAGTTGGGACTTGTCGATGAAGGGCGACCAGCAAGTTGTGAAAGCTCCATTGCAAGCTTGTATAGAAGCCGGCGGGTCTTAAACTGTTAACCAACAGCAACTCCAGTCGTTTGTAATTGTTGTTTCCTTCACAGACACGCAACTTTTCCCCTGCAATAGATAGATAGATAGATAGATAGATAGATACTTTATTCATCCCCATGGGGAAATTCAACATTTTTTCCAATGTCCCATACACTTGTTGTAGCAAAAACTCCTTACATACAATACTTAACTCAGTAATAATATGATATGCATCTAAATCACTAACTCAAAAAGCATTAATAATAGCTTTAAAAAAAAAAGTTCTTAAGTCCTGGCAGTTGAATTGTAAAGCCTAATGGCATTGGGGAGTATTGACCTCTTCATCCTGTCTGAGGAGCATTGCATCGACAGTTAGCTGTCGCTGAAACTGCTTCTCTGTCTCTGGATGGTGCTATGTAGAGGATGTTCAGGGTTTTCCATAATTGACCGTAGCCTACTCAGCGCCCTTCGCTCAGCTACCGATGTTAAACTCTCCAGTACTTTGCCCACGACAGAGCCCGCCTTCCTTATCAGCTTATTAAGACGTGAGGCGTCCTTCTTCTTAATGCTTCCTCCCCAACACGCCACCACAAAGAAGAGGGCGCTCTCAACAACTGACCTATAGAACATCATCAGCATCTCACTGCAGACATTGAATGACGCCAACCTTCTAAGGAAGTACAGTCGACTCTGTGCCTTCCTGCACAAGGCATCTGTGTTGGCAGTCCAGTCTAGCTTCTCGTCCAACTGTACTCCCAGATACTTGTAGGTCTTAACCTGCTCCACACATTCTCCATTAATGATCACTGGCTCCATATGAGGCCTAGATCTCCTAAAGTCCACCACCATCTCCTTGGTCTTGGTGACATGAGCTAACCTAACTTCAAATTTTGTTTTCTGTTCCTCTGAGTAAAGGTAGAGGCTCTTTTCAGTCAGTTAAATAACTTCGAAAGATATAAAATCATCAGCGTCTCTGGGCCGCATAAATTCCAACGCAATGCATATTGAGCTAGCTCCTCTTAATCTATTTTGCCTACATGTAGCTTACATAGTCAACATTCTAATCAGTAATGCTTGAAACAGCTAATGCAGTATTAGGAAGGTTGCTGCGAATATCAATGGTACAAATCAGCTTGCGCTGCCGCGACATCCAATCCGCACGTCCGCCATCACCGACCTGTGATCCGTTTTCTAATCTTGGCTGTCATGCCTGGGAAGTAGTGCAGTAATGGAGGTACTGTCTTTTAGATAGGCATTACATCTCTCTCTCTCTCTCTCTCTCTCTCTCTCTCTCTCTCTCTCTCTCTCTCTCTCTCTCTCTCTCTCTCTCTCTCTCTCTCTCTCTCTCTCTCTCTCTCTCTCCTCTCTCTCCTCTCTCTCTCTCTCTCTCTCTCTCTCTCTCTCTCTCTCTCTCTCTCTCTCTCTCTCTCTCTCTCTCTCTCTCTCTCTCTCATGAATGCAAACTATTCCATGGCGTGATTTTGAAGGAGGATTAGGGAATTAGCACTGAATTAACATTATAAAAGACAAATATTTTCTGTGTTCTTTTATGGAAGTGTGCTGTGTATAAATTGGCTGCGATGTTCCCGATATTACGATGGTAACTCAACATCACGGACCGTAAAACATGTTGTGGTGTATAATAGAAAAAGTGAAAATTTCTACAATGAAATAGAACTCTTCAAACTTTTGTCTTCCCAACAACGAAAATACTTCAGCCTTGAAAGTTCCAAACAAACCAAAGTGCAGACAATTTGCATCTTTTATTACCCCTTGTGAGAAAGGAGGTTCGCCTGGCGCTTTGTGCCAACGGCCTCGTTCCAAAAAAAAAACTTGCATTTGTTCAGACATTTCGCAACTTCCTGGTGTTGTGGGGTGTATTCCTATAAAAGTAATATTCCTGAAATATAACTGACCAACTTATGACTAAAATATTTAGTATTGTTCCTTTTTTCATGAAGCAAAAGCAATTACACGGGTTAATATTGCAGACAGCAGTACATCCAAACAAGGCCATGAAGACAGACTGCAAGGTTACCTAGATTATGGTTTTGTATTTAAAGGCTGAACTCCTTAAAGCTTTGTTCAGTTCAGAGAGAGTTTGCATTTCAAGAGCGCAGAGGTTGCAATAATAATTGAGGCCCACAAGTTCAGAAGGATAGCCTCTGAGAAGTCGAGGTCACTGATTTTCAAAATAGAGGGTTCAAAGTGGGCGTCGCAGAGCCTCATAGGCTCTGGTCCCGGGGTAATTAAACACAGCATCAAATGTTTACAGATCACTCTTCCAATTACCGGCAAATGAAGAGCCACTGCGAATCGCGGAGAGCGAGAAGAGCCGCTTTCTATTGAGAGATGTGCTCCCCGTGGATTAGGTCTCACAATTCTCTGGCAATGCATGAAGTTGTGGGGAAGGACGTCATCACCGTGCAAGCAAAAGCGTTTGATCGGAACTTGAAATTTAATAAATATGTTGCAACCAAATAGAATATATTATAATGTTTAGAGTTGTTCTGTAACATGCAAATTGTATTTAAACAATAATATCAAAACAATAGCGTCAGTTTGATCGACAATTGGGTCTGAGGTACAATTGATTACCAAGGACGCATATTTAATTAATAACCACAAAAAGAGAATCCTCCAATATTCAGAAATGCAGCAAAACAAATCTCGGAAACACTGTGATTTTCTTGTAAGAACTAATTGCAGATTAATATTATTAAAGGGACGCCGGGATGAAATATGTCTATTTGTCTAATGACAATTTCCCTCAGTTAGAATCACAGTAACCACCGAGTCAACTGATTGTGGGATCAAGAAGTATCATAGTGTCCATTTAGAAGGATCAACTGTATCAGTCGAGGATGGAACAGTTTTAACCATAACAATTAAAAGAGAAAAAAGATAATCCCTTATTCTACTTCTGATTGTGGGACTTAAGCGTTTCTTCATTTGACAAAGTTATAAAAAGTTTGTTTTTCAAAAAAAAACAATGCGTTTAAAATGTAGTTGATATCATTTTCATTTGGGTTTTTTTAACCCTGTGCGCTGGCAATGATAGAACTCAAGTGCGGAGTAAAGACAGATAGAGACGGCAAACGGGTTTATACCCAGGAATCCCAACAGAAAATCAGAGGCTCAACCGAGCGACATCGCGAAACGAAACATTCTCAGAACTAAAAGCCACGATAACCATTAAGGTTCTTCCGCTTAAATAGTACAGGAACCTGGAATCCCCGAGCCAACAGAATAAATTTAACACAAAGTGTACTGCAGATGCTGTGGTCAAATCAAGACGTACAAAAAAGCTGGATTAACTCAGCAGGTCGGGCCGCATCCATTGAAAGAAGCAGTCAACGTTTCGGGTCGAGACCCTTCGTCAGGACTTAATAAAACTTAATAAACAATAAACTTAATAAGGTTAAACTATTACCGATTCTAATTAAACAACAATTAAGGTGTCAAAGAGACCTCGGCGCCAAACGCTCCCTGGCTCTCCGCACAGGTTCGGAGAGCTGATAACAGTTTTCGTAATCATCACCTACTAAAAGCAATATTTTGGGGTTGAGATGATAAAGGACCAAGAAAATGTTTTCCGTATTTCTCTGTTGTGCTTGTACAGTTCTGCCCCACCTTCTGTAATAAATGCATTTTAAAAAGCAAATTTCCAACAAGAAGATTTCACTAATAGTTTCCATTTAAACGAGAGTGAGAATGATTTGAAATTGTGTGGAAGCTGTCTTTCGGTTTTCTTTTAAATTGACTTAGATCATCTATATGTAAAGGAGTGGAGTATTAACGCGAGTTCTCCATCATGAGCTAATTCTTCCTCTGTATCCACTAAATAATTGTGAATGTGTAATTACTGCAAGAAAGCGATATCAAGTGAATGAAAATAACATCTAAATGGGCTTACTATTAAGATAAGATTTGGTAATTTGGGTGGGGTTAGAGAAAAACATTCTTGTGACCATGTAAATTAAATAAATTAGTTTTAAACTTCCACTACCTTTAGTTAAATTTATTGCGTGTAGCCAAATAATTGAAGAATTGTCTGATACAAACTCACTAATAAATATCGTAAAGGCATCTGAAAAACAATAATTACATGACTACATTGGTGCTGGTGTGTACCTGAGGCCATTTTGCACTAAAGTGAAGGCGGCAGTGTAACTTCACAACACAGGTATGATGCAAGTTGTCTAAACTGCACTGAATGAAATACGGAATGAGGAGCTGGTTACTTCAATACGCATTTGGTGTAATCATGCAGGAGGGAAATACTTCAGAGGTCGAGAACCTTCTTTAAAAAAAATTGGGTGGTTTTCTGATAAAAGGGCAAATTATAATTTAATGTTTCACTCAGATTTGCATCTATATTAACACGAGACTTGCACTGCACTGGCAACCCTCCCTTGCTCTTTAACTACCAGTCCAAAATCTTATTAGTTTAATGCCAACTTAGATATTGTTTTATGTTTAGACCAACGCCTAACAGAAAATAGATTCACAGTCCATAATATCAGCCATCCAAATCTGTCATCATATAACTGTGACAATGTAATGCTGACAGCTTCTCTTCTGGAATAGAAATTTCTTTCTTCCACGATATTCTGCTTAACTTCCAACTTGTAGTTCAATTGCTTCTGAGAAGATTCTAAAATCAGCTCTATTGTGTTTATTTGTATTTCAAGTTATTACCTGTTTGGCCAATTAAGTCAGTCTTTTATTTATTTTCAGAAATTTTGTTTTTAATATTCTATTCCTGCCTGTTTGCATCATGGTCTGATATGGCAATTCAAATGCACTGGAATATGAGAGGCTGCAGAGAGTATCACAAGCACGAGACGAGATGCTGAAAATCCAAAGCAACACACAGAAAATGCTGGAGGAGCTCAGCAGGCCAGGCAGCATCTCTGGAAAAGAGTAAACAGTCGACATTTTGAGCTGAGACCCTTCATCAAGTCAGGAAAGGAAGAGAAGTTGGAGTCAGAAAGTGGGGGGAGTAGATGAAGAAATACAAGAGGGCAGGTGATAGGTGAAACTGGGAGAGGGGGAGGGTGAAATAGAGCTGGGAAGTTGATTGGTCAAAAAAATAAAGGGCTGGAGAAGGGGGAATCTGATCATAGAGGATGAAAGACCACAGGAAGAAAGGGAAGGAAGAGGAGCACAGAGGGAGGTGATGAGCACTTAAGGAGATAAGGTGAGAGAGGGAAACTGGAAAGGCAAATGGTGGAGGAGGGAGCAATTACCAAAAGTTTGAGAAATTGATACGGAGAGCAGTAGACTCAGCCCGATAAACACAGGCATATCCTTCCATACCTATAGTATTTGCTGCTGCCTCAAGAAAAGAGCATCTGTCATCAAAGGTACCAACCATCCAGACCATGCCATCTTCTCACAACTATCATTGAGCAGCTACTGAAGCCCGAAGCCCCACACTGCTAGGTTCAAGAACAGCTACTCTGCTTCAGCCATTCAGTGGTTAAACCAAATGGCACATCTTTAATCACTACAGTATAGCAACACTATGATCATATGCAGTAAAAGTAACTTTATTGTGTTCTTTCTTGTAATAATTGTGAATCTGTAAATGATTTGTGTTTAATTTATGTTCTTTAATGAATATTGGTTCTCTGGTGCTATGTGCCCGTGGTACTGTTTTCACTCCACCTGGACTTGTGCATATGACAATAAACTCAACTTCAACTTTAATGCTGCAGATCAGAAGTACATTTTCCACTGTTCCAAGTAGCCCTTCTTTACTTCTTGCCACTAGTGGAGCTAACCATAGAAAAATGGGAATGTTGTTATCAAATGAGATTCCACTAAACTAGAAGGAAGGGATCTAAATTTGGAATTTGGGCGTGCTACATACCCTGTCCAAAGGCTTAACTGAGAGCAACTCAACCAAGATAGAGCGTGGAGGTGCTCCTCCAAATCCGTATCTGTTAACCTCAGAATGATTTGTGAAAGAGTTGAGGTGTATGTGTATGGGCTGATGAGGAATTGTATCCCCTTTTGATCCCACCAGCTTTTCTACTTCCTTATCACCTTGCTGCTTATATTACCTTCAAGTGGCTTTTGTCTTCTAAGTAACTATACATACAGCACTGCTTCTTCTTCAACTACTCTTTCAATCATGTTGTTTAATTGCCTCTAAATTGAAATGTTTGAATTTTTTGTGTAGGTGCAATTTCTAAAACTCCGACTTCAATGTTGTAGGACAACTTTGAATAATCAATAAGTCAAAATAGAAAGACATGTTAAAAAACTGATGAAAGACCTCATTTCTCCAGGGCCCTGTCTGCCACTCTGGAAACTATCTCAGAGTTTGGTTCAGAAGCTGCGAACGTGTGTTATGCTTCTGATTAAGCAGAGTTATAGACTGTGCTAGTGTGATTGCTGCTGCCTACTTATTGTCCAAACAAAATTAAGATGGCTCCGAGTCTTAGATGCTGTTCTGATGTCAACATATATCCAAATCTGCTTTGCATTGTGATGCAATGTCACTCTGAATTTAAATTGCTTTGATTTCTGCCAGAATTTTCAAAGGACACCTCTTCCTCAAAACCTCTCCAAGTTCAGCACCTGGTGACCTGCATCCTTGTGTCTTACTGGTGGTTAATTCGATAAAGAATGTAATGCCTGTCAACTAAGTTTCCATTAAGACTACCCTGATGTCAGTATTAGAGAAAATTTTGAAATATAAAGCAAAGAAAGAGATGACATGGCATTTAGAAAATAATGAAAATGCTGGGAATCTTAGAAAATAATAGAATTAGGCAGAATTCATATGGATTTATGAATCAGAACTTATTTGGCAAATCTGTTGGAATTTTCTGAGATGGGAACTTTCAGAGTGGATGAAGGAAAGCCAGTTGATGTGCTACATTTGTACTTTCAGAAGATCTTTGACATTGTGCCACATTAGAGATTATTAAACAAAACTGGGAGCATATTATTTTCAGGATGTTATGCATTTGGCTATGGACAAAAGGCAAAGTAATACTAAAGTTGTTATGTGTGAGTCGGAGGGGGACTAATAAGTGGAGTACAGCAGGGATCAGAGCTAGGGACACAGATATTCACAATCTATTTCAATGGTTTGATTGAGGGGATCAAATGTAATATATCCAGATCTGATGATAATACAAATCTGGGTAGCACATTGGGTTATGGAAAGGATGCAAGGAGAATTCGGGATATAGAGAGGTTATATGAAGAGTTAATGACATAGCAGTTGGAATATGATGCAGAGAAACATGAGGTTATCTGCTACTTCCATAGAATGGTGAAATATTAGCTTTATATTCATGGGGTCATCAGCATTTTAAATCAGTAAGTGAAGACTGATTAGCCAAAGCTAGCATGGATTTGCTAACTTTGTTATAAATCAGTGAAGGAAATATGGCCCATGTGATTTAGACTTCAAAAAGATATTTGATAGATTGCCATATAACCAAAATTGAAGTTCGTTCAATAAGAAGGACAATAGCAGCAGAGATAGAAAATTGGCTGAGTGACAGAAAGCATAGTGAAAGAATGAACATTTACTTTTTCAGATAGGAAGGAAGGAAGTGTCCAATGCTTTATCATTGGGAACACCGCTTTCCTTTATATACATTAATTACTTGGATTTAGATGTAGATAGCACAATGACTAAAACTTGCACATGGCGCAAAACTTGGAAACATTCCAACTGTTACAAGGGTGGTATTACACTTCAAGTGTATACAGGTGGGCTGGTGGAATGGAGGGGTGTCAGATGAAATTTGAGGCAGAAGCATGTGAAGTGTTACATTTCATTGGAAAATATGAAAGGACAGAATGGAAATCAAAGGGTAGAATTCTAAATAAGGTATACGGATAACTAGATCATTGGAAGTACCAAGGAAGGTTGTGAAAGTTGTTATGAAATTTGATGGTTCAATGGTTCACATTAGTAGGATCATGGGTTTTATAAATACAAGCAGAGAACACAACGGTAAAAACGTCATGATGAACCTTTATAAATCATTAGTTTAGCAGCAAATAGAAATAGTCATAATACTATCTGCACCATTTCAGGAAAAGATACGGAGAACGTAGAAAGATTTCCTAGAATGTTTCCAGGAATTAAGGGTTTTAATTACATAGATAGATTACAGAAGCTGGGAATATTCTTCTTGCAACAGAGGAGGTTGAGAGGGAATCTGACAGTGGTAATCAAAATTAAGAATGACCTAGATCAGGGGTTCTCAACCTTTTTTTATGCCATGGACCGGTACCACTAAGCAAGGAGTCATGTTGGGAACCCCTGATCTAGACAGAGTAGAGACTGCTTGCAGTTACAGAACAGACAAGAAACAGTAAAGATAAATAATGAAAGAATCAAAAATTACCTGAAAGAAAATATTTTTGTGCTATTGTTTAGGGTCTGGAAAGTACAGCCAGAAAGTACAGTCTGGAAGGAACTGATATCTGGCACACATCTTCCTATGGTTGTGTAAAAGAAAATCAGAACAGGTCAAGGAGGGAATGAAAGACCTATTCCTGTTCCCAAGAGACCGCAATAAATCAAATTCAATTGAGTGGCACTAGCCCACTAACTATCTACAAGCAAAGTAATGTTAGATGAACAACCTTTTTCAGGTCTTTTTTCATATCTTTGCTGTGCCTACCTCAGATCAAAATAATTGCAATTCTATACTAGAGTGTCCATCTCACACTACTAAATATCCCTCTAAATCCTCGATGAATAAAGTACATGCTAGCTTATGGAGTGCTTGGCTCCAGACTTGAGGACAGGGCTACCCTATTTAAGGAGTGCTTCAGGTGAGTCCTGTCAAGTGCACCTAGCAGAACCCATGACAGCATTTTGTACCAACAACAGCGTTCACCCTTGTCCCTTGTCGTCAATGAACTAATACTGTTATCACTAGCACAGTGATGATTGTAAAAACACCTCTCCTACATTAGAGGTTGTAATTCTAAAGTATTTAATTGCCCCTAACACCTTTTAGGAGGTCCTTGGTCTATTTAAAAACTCCTTTACTGAATGAAAGCTTTTTCCACTCAATAAAACGGAGTGTAGCCAAACTTGCCTCAGTTACAATGGGACAAAATCACTTTTGCAGCTATATATTCATTGTCAGTTAACATTGAAACTAATTTTCCAACTCGCCTATTAGACAAGACATCCATGTCAGTGATTTATATGTTGTAAGGAAATAATCTGATTGAAGAACAAGCAGAAAACACAACACACTCCCACTTCATCATTCTGATGAACAGTCAACATAACGGCTGCTTATTTGTTTCAATGAATTTATTTAGTTTTATGTTTACAACCAATAAGACCTCTCTTATCAATTACACCTAATTTGGGAAATATTATGCAAATTATACCACAGCTGACGGACTGACAGCAACACATCTCAGGAAGTGAACTGCCTCCCCTATACAAGTTCAGCCATTTAGGACTATTATTACTCATGGCCTTACTGAAATTGTAGATGGAGAGCCAGGAAAGCTAAAACTGATAACTCAAAATGTAGCTGGCCATGGTGAACTACTTCGATGGGGTTGTACTTTCCTAAACTTGACATTATGGAGATACCATTGCAATGTTAGTTGTGTGTGGGATAAAACATGGCATGTTCATGGCCAGAAGCCTGTTTAAAATCATAAGTAAAAATCTTCACATTTTGTTCAATGACAACAGATTTATTCCCCATAATCAAAAGCACAGCAATGCCTCACTTAATAATAGGAATTATAAATTGTTGGGAAAACAAAAAGCGTCCCCAAGATAAAATTATCCTTGACACATATTAAAATTTTGAAATAAGGCACTTCAATGCGTATATCTTGAATACATGGATCTGAGTACCTAAAATTGGTTTATTTCAGCTTGAGTCTTTTATCACCAAAGAAATCCTTTCTGCAATGCATGTCAATAGGTAATGTGTAATGCACCAAGTTATACAGTGAGGATACTGGGTGCACAGCAAAGCCAGCTTGAGTTTGGACAAATTGCCCTGCAATATTAAATTAAAAATGAATTGCTTCATACAGCAAAATGGGGAAATATTCTCCTATTTCATAGTAAAAGAACATGCAGTTTGATATTCTCCAACTGCACGTTTTTGGACATAGTTACTTGCGATGAATATGTTTGATATTGTGTTGGAACTTGCACAGTAACAATTGGACAAGGCTCTGTTTCTGCTCTCTGCGACCAATTGCGGCCAGACTCAAGGATTCCACATCGCACAATTGGGCACGTTCACTGGGGGTCTCAGCCTTATTCCAAAACTTGGAAACAAACATAGAAATGTAAACTTCAGGATTTTCCTTAAAATGCATTTCTTGCTGGGCGAACATTCGAACATGGTGCTTGATGGGAAATAATGTACACTTTCAACCCAGTAATCTTAATCTCTTTCTAACTCTTCTCCTGTTGCATTGATGGCAATCAGCGAGAGGAAACATCGATTGTATGCACTAAATATCTTCAATGGCATTTCTGTTCTCTGTCTTGTGTTTTTTTTATTCTATTCAGTACAATGCAGTTACCCACAATGATTATAAAAGTATCAAAATATCATTCTTAACATCTAGTGAATCTCTTGCACAATTTATTGGCAAGGTAGATTAGATTGAATTGTTTTTTAATATGGTTTTGTTTGATGCAAATGTTCTGCATAGTCAGTGCTTTGAGTTCAATCATGAACTTTGCCTCAGTTTCAGTTTGTTGAGGGAGAATCAAAGTCACTGCTTCTCCGGGTTAATTCTGGAGTACAATCCACTGGAGCAAAGCGAGTCTTTGTTCTGGAAATATGGAATATCCCTGACGATGCCCGGGAAGGAATAGTCCACTGGCGGACGAAATGGCAACGTTGGCATCAGACCAGAAGTAACATAAGGTGACACGAATGTTGGCAGCCCTCGGCTAGGACTCGAGTATGCCAGTCGAAGAGGGTTGATGCCAAGTCTAGGGTTCAATCCGTACAGATTTGCAGGACCTCCAAAAACTGCACTGGACTGCAGGGGAGAGAAGGCGGACTTAGTGCCGATGGAGCTACCAGGAAGTCCAGCTAAGGTAATGTGTGAGGACCGTGGAAGGTCTGTGGGATCAGATACTGTGCAGCCGACATCTTTGACCTGTCCATTGGGCTCCTTCCCATTCAGGACTTGTTCAATGGCTTGGACCACGTCTCCTTTGCAGTTTGCCAGGATGCACTCTAATTTATCGCGCTTATAGCTGGGGAAAACTTTGGTGAGAATGTCAATGGGTGCCCTGTGGTTGGAGGAAGAACTGGGAAGGTTGCCCATGACTTTGGCCAACTCCTTGGGTTTGTCACATTCGTTGCCGGACTCTGCATCAGATGGAGTCACTGAGCGAGGGCTGTCAGCACTTTCCGGGGAGGATGAAAGCTGTCCTGAATCGTTGTCCAAAGCTTCAGCTTTTCCTGATTTATCCTTGAGGTTGGTTTCCGATGTTTCGGTGTCTGAAGTGGCAGAATGTGAAGGCTGGAGAACCGAGCGGCCCACCAGGCTATTATAGAATAGCTCATATTTGGGGTTCTTGTCTCCTGCAAAGAGACCCAAACATTGAAATGAAGCACAGAGGTCAGGAGAACTTAAAGCATGATAAAACAGTAACATTACCCGATAGATTGTTTAACGATTAATAATCAAGGAAAATTTGACTTTAAAAAATATTAACAATAATGATATAAGTATCCATAGGCCATGTTAAAAAACTAACAGCCACCATGGGAGATTTGCATTAAGTATATGGCAAGGTGGGTTCCATTGTTTTACAAATAATGTTTGTCGTTTTTCAGAAATGCATGGGAACAGATATTCTGGTCAATTGATCTGCATGAATTAGAAGATCCCTTCAGCAGTTTCTCTTCAGCTCCCATTAGCCTTTGTAGACTTGTTTTGCAAACACATTTTCAAAACTTCCAATTCAATAAAATTTAAGGTTTAAAATTAGTTGAATAAATGCTTTAAATTAATTTTATTTGAAGTTGAGATTTGTCATCAATATTCAATATCATTACCTTTGCTAATTCTCTCCCCATACCCAGAGAGACGTATTTTTAATTAGTTACTCTTCCACCAAATCAAAATAAAAGTCAACCAACTTCATTTCACATTCCTGAATCGTTTTTGCTGTAGTATAAAGCGTTTTTTCACGTCCATGTTAACGGTGTTGATGTTAGGGGTTTGAGCGAATTACTCCGGATTCGTTTTCCTAAGCCACCGGAGTGTTATTAAAGTCTGCAAAAAGCTTCGGTTAACTTTGATATGAATGCGGTACACACCTCCGCGGATATTAATGGTGGAAATGTGATCTAATTGTTTAATGGGCTGTCATTTTTAACAATAGCCTGTCTCATCAACTGTCAGAGTAAAGGGAGCTCGATGTGGGTGTACTGTTCACTGAAAAATAGATTTCCGTTTCGGAATGTCTTCGAAATTGCTTAATTATCTGCACACCTTACATCTTTTTTTTTACAGCATTTGTACAAAGCGAAGCTCATAAACGATGTTATTTTATGACAGGGATACTTTACACTACAGCATATTACTACAAGTAATCTTCAGAGCACCCAATTCGGTGCGCAGACTTTCGGTTTTGTTTACATGAAAGTGTAGAATGTAGACATTATTTGCTGTTAATAATGGTTTTGAGATGGCATACCCTAGTACAGTATGTACTGATGTTAATTTTTAGATCTGCATATTACGTATCGTCTGCCAGTGACAAAGGAATTTCATCCGGACTGCTGTCAATTTCGCTTCCCTTCTTTATACACACACGCCCTGCTGTTGATTCTACAGGACACATCTGTTGAGTTGGCCAGGTCGCCCACACGCGAACGCGTTATTTTAAAATTAATGGACTTTGTTATCTTTGATTTTCTTAAACGGGGAAATGTCCATCCTTTCAACCTAGTTTCACCCCTTTCCGAACAAAAGCAGGTTTACCCGAGAGTCAATTTTATACTTTGAATTCAAACATCACGTTTGTGTATTATGTTGATTTATTTTGGCATATACTAAAATATTCGTTAATTATTTGTTAATTGTTCGTCAAATGTGGAATGATGGAGTACAGGGAACTTGTATTCAAGCCAATCAAAACAGCTTCTTTTTGTCGTCAGTGTGGGGCAATGAGCCTCTGGTTGTAACAAATAAAATCAACATATCCGGGAATCCCGATGATACAAAGGGCACGACGCCGAAATGGGGATTAATTAGTACACAGTAAACCAAATTTTATCGTATATATTTGTTCACGGACTTGGTTTAGTTGCATTTCTCACATTAACACGTTTAAGGTAAATCCACCAGTTGTCGTTTTGGTAATGGCAGAGTTGTACTTTAGCTAAAAAAAAAACGAGGTTTTATTTAATAGTTTATTTCTTTCAAACGCCTTCTCCCCCGAGCAAAAGGTAAAACCTAGCTATCGTTGTAAACTAATGTCGCACCTTTTTTAAAAAACCAGGCGCCAGAAGTAGCCTTCAACCCTACCCCAATAGTTTATTCGTTCCTCTACTTCAAAGTTCAAAGTAAAATTTATTATCAGAGTACATACATGTACCGCATACAACCCTGAGATTCGTTATTTTGAGGGCATACTCAGCAAATCCGTAGAATAGTAACTGTAAACGAGAAAGCGCATAGAAGACAGCAAACTATGCAAATGCAAAATATAAATAAATAGCAATAAATAACGAGATCATGAAATGAAACGAGAAGGAGTTCTTAAAGTGAGATTGGTTGCGGAAACATCTCAATAGATGGGTGTAGTTGTCCTCTTTTGTTCCAGAGCCTGATGGTTGCGGGGTAGTAAACGATTGATAATGTTAGACGGAGTTCGACTCTTCACTGTTATTTCATTATTTAACCCCGAGTCTAACCGGCGCGAACAACGCAACCTCGATTTACAGTTTGGTAAAATATGGTGCGTCTCGCAGTAGGGTGTTCAGACCAATTAGTTTTACTCATACAGCCCCTTATTGGAAAATGGGCTGGGAAAAAAGCACTGTCTCCTAAACCAAAGTCAAATCCATTTAAAATTCTCATGTTCCCTGAGTCAATATAACACTCGTGTATTCCACCATCCTCCTCCGCCGCATTCCGTGCCCGGAAAGAACGTTACCCTCTTACAACGCTTCAGTGAGAAACGCACCGCGTCCTTATCACCGATCGGGATGCTCAGATAGTGCGCGTGTTACTGTTGTGACGATTCTGAGATACTGATAGCTTTGACTCGAACATTCAGATTATAAAAAGAATGCAAACAAAACTTCTCATCCATATTTTGTCAGCAGAGGGAAATCATTTAGGAAACACTGCTTTTCAGGTTAGAATTTCGATTTAGAGACATCTGATTTTGCACGTGAATTCATGTCTCCGCTCTGTTCTGAGCTCTTCCATCCCAGGTCTATGTTAGCGCGCAATTAAATCCTGTAAAAAGGACATGCATTCCCCAAGCATTTCCTGAAGGTGAGGTTAGGTTTATCGAAAGGGTAGCCACACGAGAAACACAGAATATATGTTGAGGAGATAATCTCGGGAATTATGATTAGAAATGCTGAACTAACAACAAAAAGATATTTAAAAATGGAACCACAGATTTGCAATTAGATTATGGATTCTGTGACTACAAATTTTGGGTAGAATCATCTGTTGCGAACAGTATTGATAAACGAGTTAACACTTTTAAAAACTACAGCTAAAAATCATTAGCAACAACTTGAACAATTAAACATGATAAAAAGCTAGTTTTCCCGGCGACTGTGTTGACAGGTGTCTATGACCATGTCTGTTGCTAGCCTACCTTCCTTCTGCTTCTGGTAGTCGCCTCCGAAGATCTCGTAGGGCGTCGAACCGGCCCGTGTTGACGGGATGATGCCGTTGGCGGCTGCGGCAGCCGCTGCCATGGCCAGGCCGGCTTCGGCGGCGCCTCCCCCGGCGTACATGTACTGCAGCTCCCTGGCCTCGTTCTCTTCTTGCGCCTGCTGCCGTCGGAGAGCCACCTGCGCGGCCATGACCCGCTGCCTCTCGGCGATCAGCATGCATTTGGCACACATGCAATCCCTCCAGCGGCAGAAGCGCTTGTGGCCCTTGAGCGCCGACACCACGCCGTGGTTGCGACAGCGGGCGCACTTCGGCGTCCTGGGATAACGCTCGGCCGCAGCGGCGGCGGCGGCTGCAGCGGCGGCGGCTCGGAGTAGCAGTGCCGGCGGTCGCAGCAGGGAACTGCCGCCCATGGAAATGGGCACGGTTGCAGGATTAGGCGGCGGGCAAGGCTCCGGATGGGGGGCGGAAGGCAGCGGCGATCTGCCGTCCATTATCAGTCTGATCGGTGCAAATCAAAGCTCACTCAAGACGTTACCAGATACTCGTTTTTATCAACAACGACTTGCTTTTGCAGGTGACCACGCTAACGCAAAAACAAACATGATTTAAACCCAAAATATAAGCCGAATTCGCCACGCCAAGGATTTGCAAACTATATACTGCGCCCGACTGAAGTGTCAGTCAACAATTTGGAACTTCCAGCATCGCTAGAAATATAACTAACAATGATTATTTTTATCAACTAAGCAAAAACTGTATATTTGGATAATGCAAACCTGACTGCAAAACAATAAACAGCTCCGGTTTAGCCGCAACATATAAAGATCATTGCAAACGAGAGGGTCAATCGGTGCTGGACGGCTTGCTATCTGCAATTCACTTGGATTAGAATGCGAGTTGAGTCTGCTCTTGAACTCCACTCTGTGCTCAAGTGCAATGTTGATGGAGCCACACGCTACATAGTTGACACCAGTTAAACCCGGATTCGGCCCCGCATACCTCAAGCTGTCTGTCAATCAGGGGAAGGAACGGAACGGCTCTGCGCCTTCACGTATTGGCTGGAGTTCGTCGCCAATGGAAGGGCGCTGTGCAGGCCTTCACCTATTGGCCGGAGCTCGCCCTCCTCTCAACTGACAGTAACGAGAAAGATGAAAAACGTTTTAACAATAGTGAGTTGTTTTTGACTTAAATCCGTGAAATGCTAGAAACTATTAGCAGGCCAGAAACAGCGTTAGACTTTCAGGTCCATAACTTTCAACAACCCAAGAATTCAATTTATTTTCTTTAATTGCTTCCGGGATATTTTAATACAAAATACAGAGCGATACCGTTATTTTGGATGTGACATTATTAGCTCCTCCCTAACGTAACGTTACAGTCCGTTCAAATTAATATGGATGCCATCGGGTCAATACCGAATAAACTTAATAAACACGTACCAAGATATATGTTCTTCTAAGCATCTGCAATTGTATTTTTGTGTATATGTTCTTCTAGCTGTCCTGCTTCCCCTCCGCCCTCCCCACCTTCTTATCTTGGCGTCTTCCCCTTCCGTTCCAGTTCTGAAAGGTCTCGGCCCGAAACGTTAATTTCCATAGATGCTGCCTGACCTCTCGCGTTTTGTGTGTGATGCTCTGGACTTCCAGGATCTGCAGACTTTCTCGTGTTTATGACATACCAAATATGGTCAATTCGGGAGAGAGCTTGTGTCATTATGCCTGAGCTGTTACCCTTTTCCCTTGCAGACCAGAGTGAAATTATGTCACAAGCAGCATCAGTGGGAAGAGAAATAGATTCGACGCTTCAAGGCAGAAGAAAGTTGCACGACTCTGGAAAGGAGAAGAGAGACACGTGTTTTAAAATTGCCGAGAGGTATGGTGGATTAAACAGAGGGAAAGGCAATGACAGGGTGCAGAAAACTTTATAAAACGACATTTGGAGCAAAGTACTACATAAACAATTTAAAATGTGACCAAGGGAAGGCAGAAAAGCAAAAAAAAGTAACTGTTACAACGAATATCAGTCCCCAAGTATTGTAATGCGGCAAGTTGGAAGATAAAATGTCGCTGCCCAGAGCAACATTTAGAGAAATACACAAATCAGGACTGAGACGAAACGGGATGGAGAATTAAAGTGAGGGGTACATGGAAGTTCAAGGTTGACTGTGGACTGTTCGGCAAACCAATCGTCCGCACTACATTTCGGAGTAAAGACAAATGATCGTCAGCGCCGAACGCAATACATTCCGCTTCACTAGTAGCATCATTTGGGTCCCCGGATGATGTGTAGTGAAGAGTTAAAATGACAGGTGGTGCATTTCCAACAGCTGCAAGTGGGAATGCTTTGTGAACGCGACTGCTGCTGGCGATCAAAGAGCAAACCAGGGAGGTTTGGGAGTGAACAGATCATTTGACACACAGAAGGGAGAGGGGAGGGTAAGACTCCTCAATTTCTATCCGAGGGTTTACTCTTACATCTCATCCCCTCTGCCACCCGTTCAGCATTCCAAGGGGATCATTCCCTCTGCGTTCTTCTGGTATTGTATTCTATAACCATCAACCACTTGCCTCTTTCTGGAACTTTCCCACTGAACCATGGTGCATGTAATATATGGCCTTTTGCCTCTTCCCTTCCCATTATCCAGGGAACCTTTGGAATCTGGACGAGCAAATGTTAGCTAAAAGCCACATCGAGTCTTGATGAAAAGGGAACCATCGTCCTCTCTCCTTCCATGTTCGCAGGTGGAGGAACTTGTTGGTCGATGGTGTATGCAGGCGGACCAGGGTGTGCCATAACTGAAACAACCCCGGTCTTGTGGTGGTCCGGTATAACCTGTAAGAGAACCAAGGAGAAAAGCCACCAGGCCACGGGCACTAAAAGACCCAGCGCTGCAACCTGTGCAGCGAAACGGACCTAGCCTCCTCTGAGGAATGAAAACACCTCCTCTGACTCTCACAGGAGTGCCAGCAGAGAGTAAAAGCAGGGGATGAGGAAAGCCCCAGCTTTCCACCTCTCAGCCTCTTCCCTAGGACACAAAGTCAAGTCAGGCCCCGTTCATTCACCATTTTCTACTTCATCTGTGGATCCAAGATGATGCACGTGTTTCCAGTGTATAGTGAGTAAATGTACCTAATATTGCTTCATTCCGATAGTAAACCGTGTTCCATTTACTGAACGAAGTGTCACTAGATGCTGAGGTTATACCCGTACCTGTACGATTCTGGGTCAATTTGTTATATTTCAGGTTACGTCTGTACAATTTTCGTTCAATGCCGGGTGCGAAATAATTATTACTTTGACAACGTCAATCTACCTCTCCATCCCCTTCCGATACTTACAAACACACACACACACACACACACACACACACACACACACACACACACACAGACACGCAATCATATAAACACACACACACAGAGACAATCTCTCTCTCTCTCTCTCTCTCACACACACACAAATACAGATACGCAATCACACACACACACACATACACAGACACGCAATCATATAAACACACACACACAAAGAGACACAATCTCTCTCACACACACACACAGACACACGCGCGCGCGTACGCGCGCGGAGTAACAACGCATTGCTTTAATTAATCCTCAATAGTGGTGAACGGTCTTTAATTTGAAGTATCAGTTCTGTGTCTCTTCGCACTGGTGGTGTCTGACCTGTTTCCTGCGATCAGTTTTCAGTGTTAGTTTTACTTAGAATAAAATCACAATCCGTTCTCTATTAGATCACCGGTCTCGTCATAATTATCAGTTGTCACATCACCTTGTTGGGGGATTCTGAAGTTAGTTTGTGGCACCAAAAGGTAGAATGTAACGTAATATCTAACAATTGGAAATTTGTCATAGTTCATTTTCAATAAGGATACTCATTGGTGTGAGCACACATTTTACATAATCTAGTAACTGTCTGAGTGATTCTGTTTTAATCTGTGGAAATAGTTATGGGGCTATCACACAACATCCAAATTTACTTTAACTATTCTTGTAATTGTGCGGACGTTATACACGTTATTGTTTTATTTTAATCTTAAACTGGTGTAAAGGCTCGCGCTTCAAACAGCTTTCAGTGTGTAAATGTGGACATTTTTTTAAAAAAATGCTCTAACTTCTGTGATATAATTTAGTCAAAATATAACGCGAAACAAATGTTTGAAAATAAAACATGCTTCAAACTTTCGATGTCTAGTTACTATAGAATCAGCTTGAAATGAAGCCGCTTCTCTGATTTCTACTTGTAGGCCTCCACACCTCCCAACAATCTCCAACATCACCCCCACGGGCGGGCGGGCACACACACACATACACACACACACACACACACACGCACACACGCACACACACACACACACACGCACACACACGCACGCGCACGCGCACGCACGCGCACGCACGCACACACGAGCGCGCGCGCGCACACACACACACACACACACACACACACACACACACACACACACACACACACACACACACACACACACACACACACACACATTTTATGGGGCTTTGTGCAAAACTCACAAACACGCCTTCTCCAAATCGCTCTCTTTTTTTTTAAAGGTAGCGGGAACATCTAGCATTTATCTGACCCCGTTCACGTCCTCACACCCCAGAGCCGTTACCATCATCGAGGTACTTCCTGAAGAGTTGTAATTGTAAAATATAAAGAACTTAAATATTCCCTTTAAAACGCATTAAAGACTGTGAATGTTGGAACGCTGTGTAATTTTTAAAAAGGCATTTTACAACGTTGACCAAAGACACATGTAACAAGCGAAAAATATGATTATTCTCAAATTGAAACCGTGCAACTCAGTCAGTTCCCTGGCCAGCTATCTGCAGAGAGAAATAATTTTAAATTCGACGCTATCAGACGTGAGACTATCACAAAGTGAGCATGTTACTTGTGATGATTAACGCGCCTACTTATTTGTTGTCCTTACTTTAATTAGCATCGTTCAGTGGCAGAGGTTGGTGAAGATTTTCTGGGTTATTTTTGTTCATTCGTGTTTCTTGGAATATGTGTTTTAACAGACCGGAACAAACTACTGTATTCAGTTGTAATCTTGAATGGTCAGAGACGGGAACATTAATAATTTAAATTAAAGTGGTATATATTTGATAATCATGGCTCTGGGAAACAGACTTAAGAAAGTAAGTATGGACTGCGCGAACGTGCAATCGCCAGCCTCAACATTATCTTTTCCTACACCCCGCAGATTTAAGTAATCATTTTATTTCTCATGCGGATTTATACAATTTGTGCTTCCAATTTCTGCAGCACCGCGTCTTTGCTACTACGGTTACTTCCTGTAACTTCGATATGTTTTATACAGGCTCACAACAGTGGGACTTTCCGTAATCGAGCCTATTTTGAAGCAAAGCCCCTGATCATTAGATAACTGTAATTAAATATAACAACATTCACGGTTACAATCTAATAGCAAAAGCTCCAGATTATATTATACTAATGAATGAAATTTGATCTAATATATATAATATAACAAGCAAACGTCATACTGTAACTTTAATCTTTGGAAGAGCATATAGCTACTCATTCGCACGCACCAATTATTCAAGCGACATTGTAATTTGCAACTTGCGATGTTTGTGTACATTTAATATCAGTGATGCGAGCCAGTTGTTAATTATTTCGAATAATGTAGTCATTATGGAAACTTATATCCCGCTTTGGCAGCAATATCTTCCAGTTACTTTTTCAACTAGGAAGAGCACGAACAATGGGCTGAATAGCCTTCCACTGTGCGGTGTCAGTCTGCAGTTCTAGTCAACGAACGAATTCCGACCCAGAGGATTGCTGTTGAAGATTTTGGAGAATAATTCTTATTGCGTTTGTAAAACGTTTGTTTTAATCAAGCTGTTCACAAGTCCTGACGTCTTAAAAAAAAGGAAACTTCTGTAATAATAATCGTCTTAATTTCATTACAGCGAGGGCGATGCTGTATCTAATATAGAGCGGGACAAGGGTTTTAATCGAACGCTGCCTGCTACTTTCACCGTTCTGGCTCCGATAAGATATCGACTGATGATCTAGAGTCTGGGTGGGTCGTGGGGGTGGGGAGTGGGAGACAGAAAAGGCATCAAAGAAATTTTTTGCAGGGTCTAGGTAACTTATATATCAAACGATTTCAAATTTAATTTGATATAGCTCTAACTTGCGTACTTAAACCTAAAAACGCACAACAAGCGTAAGGCGGTAAGGAATTTTTTTCTTAGCGTTAGAGTTACAAACATGCGTTGGTTATAATCAGAGCTTTTACACGGATAACGCTAAGAATAGCCGAGAGCGCCTGAACAATACCCCTATAGATGATGCATCTGGTTAACTACAGGTTGCACTGTTTGGTTTATGAATCAATTAAGTGGACTTGCATATACATTACCGACTGGAAGGATTAAATAAATGTCTTTATTTATCAGTAGTGCTATCCTTGTTCTGTTTACTAAGCTGTGTTTGTTTAACCAGCAGGTAGAGTGCGATGAACAATAAGTGGTGCAGGTTCCCACATGTTCTATAGAGTTCCTTCTTCGTCGGTTGATAAAACTCTTGCTGTTCGATTCTTAGGACTATTTGGATCACGTGACACGAAATCTTTATAATGGAGTAATCCTCGCATGCATGAGTTACTCTCTGATGAACACAGGCTCACTACTCCATTCACAATTTTAATTATTAATGCTCTCTCCTGGATAAAACATGCAATTATCACACCCTGGAGCTCAGCCACACTATAGAAGTTGTAAACAATAAAGCCATGATATAATAACTACACATTTACTCAAAAAATACAGATTCATGGCAATGAGGCAAATGTATTTTCTTTTCATCATCTCAAAGAGTCGTCATATTGGTATTCATTTTCCCTTGTAGACTATAAATCAAATATTTGCTACAATATGGTTCGATAGACCATTTTACAATCGTGAGAATGATCCTATTCATTCAAAATATCTTCTTAGTGGGCATACACTTTACTTTTTAATCCCTCTTATCTAACAGAGTTTACATATGCCGTCTATTTGTGCATAACAACTGAAGTGGAAATTTCAACAGCAAAACCGTTAAAAACAAGTCTCAGTTTCGCCGAGTAGATCAGTTTTAAGTAAATGGCATTACAGTGATTAATGCGAGGCAAAGTTATTCACAGTGCGATCCAACCTTCATATATACAACCGCGTGAAAACAAAAAAAAACCCTGGTTTTATGATGTTGACACTGTTTTCTCTTGAGTTTACTGACCAAAATTGTAAACCAATAAAGTAGGTTTCAACTGCATTCTATGACGTTGATGCCAAAACTAAAATGCATGTTTACTCCGTAGATAGTTGATCAGTATGGCTTAATTAATGGCCCTGAGATGAATATAAATCAACGTAATTCTTGACAAAAAAAAATGAAAATGCTGGAAACAGTCGGCAGGTCAGGCAACATCTGTAGAAAGAGAAACAAATTTAACCGCTTTCAGTCGAAGACCTTCGCCAGAATTCTGATTTTTGAATTAGATTTTTTTTTGCTTCCGAACGGAACACACTCATTCTCTACAACCTTTATTTTCACAGGACGTGAAAATTTGCACGTGGAGTTGAAGGCATTTTGAAGCAAATTACAGATCAAGATGAAGAAGCACAGACAGAGCATTCCAATCGCAAACAAGAGAAAATCTGCAGATGCTGGAAATCCCAGCAGCACACACAAAATGCTGGAAGGACTCAGCAGGCCGGGAAAAGGACACCCGAAACCTCGACTGTACTCTTTTTCCATAGATGCTGCCTGGACTGCTGAGTTCCTCCAGGGGTGTGTGTGTGTGTGTGTGTGTGTGTGTGTGTGTGTGTGTGTGTGTGTGTGTGTGTGTGTGTGTGTGTGTGTGTGTGTGTGTGTGTGTGTGTGTGTGTGTGTGTGTGTGTGTGTGTGTGTGTGTGTGTGTGACGGATAGAGTATGTTCATTTCATTTTTATGCCGTGCAGACATCAGCATTGCAAAACAATTCATTTGTACCATACATGAATTTTTGTTAATAGACCGGAAAATTTAGAAGTTGCGCTGGAATCAAAACGTTGACGGCAGTGGAACTGTGCGGATGCTGAGCTGGGGTAGGTGCGGGCTGACAGAGGGAATCTTGGGATGGAGGATGGGATAGGTGGGTTGCGTTTATTTTTGAGGCCAATCAATGTTTCACCTGTTGAAACTTCATCGAAGTACAGAGGAAGTTGTAGACTTCAATCCTTAATTTAAAGGTCGGTCTGCATTGTTTATACTCGTCTCTACGAAGATGAAAGCTCCGGGTTGAGTCAGTGGTGAAGAAGGCGAATGCAATGGTGACATTCATTTCTAGAGATATAGAATACAAGAGCAGGAATGTGATGTTGAGGCTCTATAAGGCACTCGTGAGACCACACGAAGTATTGTGTGCAGTTTTGGCTTCCTCATTTTAGAAAGGATATACTGACATTGGAGAGGGTCCAGAGAAGATTCACCAGACTAATTCCAGGAAAGAAAGGGTTACTGCACGGGGAACCTCTGGCATCTCTTGGGCTGTATTTCCTGGAGTTCAGGAGACTGAGGGGGATCCCATTGAAACATTGCAAATGTGAAAAGGCCTGAGCAGATTAGACATGGCAAAGTTATTTCCCATGGTCGGGGAGTCTAGGAAAAAAAATGCACGACTTCAGAATTAAAGGACATTTAGTTTGGACAGAGATGTGGATAAATTACTTTAGTCAGAGGGTGGAAAATCTGTGGAACTTGTTGCCACCAGCGTCTGTGGAAGCCATGTCATTGGGTGTATTTAAGGCAGAAATAGATAGATTCTTGATTAGCCAGGGTATCAAAGGGTATGGGGAGAAGGCAGGGGAGTGGGGATGACTGGGAGAATTGGATCAGCCCATGATTGAATGGTGAAGCAGACTCGATGGGCTGAATGGCCTACTTCTGCTCCTGTATCTTATGGTCTTATGAACCTTAATATTAGCAGAGAAGTCTGTACTCCGGACTAATTTTTAGCCATAAGTCCGGACTGAAGTTTTGGAACTTTGAAGAGTTAGAGAGGTTGAGGGAAAGATCGTGTTCTGTACAGTTAAATTAAATTAAAGGTATTTCTGTAAAGTTTACAAGCATATTGTAGACTAACTCTGACGCCACTTTGGTTTTACAATACATTTCTCCTCTTACTGTATCCGAAGTTTCTCCTCTTTGTTGTTGAGTGATTGGGCTTTACTTTTAGATTTACGCTGCCAGCAAAGTGCTCTCTTTCAGTTACTTTTTATCGGGCAATATATTAAAAAAATGGAAAGAGTTCTTTCGCAATACTATAAAGGAAACATTAAAATATTTTTTATGCTAGCTAGAGGTATGACGTATATTCCTGAAAAAGGGAGCACGTTGGTAAAATGAACAGTGAAAGGTTTGAACAGCGTATTCAAAACAAGCTAAAACCGAACATTACCAATCTAAGTGATAAGCGGAATCATCCACACAAATGCTTGTATTTCATATAAAAATAGATAACACTCCAGAGTAATTATTTGGTCAAACGATTATATCAAAAGATTGAAGGAAACTTCAGTTAGAAAATCAGTGATAGTAACTAAAAAATAACACAGATTGAAGGTTTAGTGGATAAAATAGGTTGTTATTTGAAGGTTGTTGCAAAAAAAAGCCGACTTCCATACAAATTGACCAGGGGAAATCTCAAAACTGTCAGTAATTCGTCACTCAACCACAGGCGGCGCTCTTTGTAGCTCTCCCCATCGCACAGTGAAAAATCATTTGAACTACCTTATATTTCAGTCTTGAAAGACTTTCTGAAAGAAATGCACCCTGGTTGCAAAATACCTTGTCATTTCTTGTATGAATATTTATAAATAAATTAAAGAAAAATAAGTGTGCATATATATCTTAAATGGCTTTTATTTTTAATTACGTAGGCGTACGCTCAAATTTTCCTCCTGGGCATTACGTCTGTAACAATTTTTTCATCTTATCACCTAACTTCATGGCATTTCCGCAGCAGGACGCAAGGTAATCTTAGAAGTTCTGCACCTATAATACAGAGAATGAACAGAAATTTGTGAATGGTAGAAAATTGATGGGGTGTAAGAGTTCTCACCTTATTGCAGTCTAAGAAATTACTTTGAAATTGACGCTGACTATTGAGAAAGGGTAAGACGAGGGAAAACACACCTGTCCTTATAGAGGGATCAGGAGTGGAAAGGGTGAGCAATTTCAAGTTCTTGGGTGTCAACATCTCCGGCGATCTATCTGTCCTGGGCTGGACATATTGATGCATCTACAAACTGCGGCTATATTTCATTAGGAGTCTGAGTAGATTTGATGTGCCATCAAAGACACTCGCAAATTTCTACAGATGTACTGTGGAGAGCATTCTAACTGGCTGCATCACTGGGGTGGGAGTGGTGTGGAGCGCTACAGCACAGGATCGAAATGAGCTGCAGAGTTGTAAACTTGGTCAGCTCCATCATGGGCACGAGCCTCCGTAGTATCCAGGACATCTTAAAGGAGCGATGCCTCCAAAAGGCGGCGGCCATCATTAAGGACCCCCCAGCACCCAGGTCACGCTTTGTTCTCATTGTTACTGTCGGGAAGGAGGACAGAAGCCTGAAGGCACACACTCATCGATTCAGAAACAGCTTTTTTCCCTCTGCCATCCGATGTCTAAATGGACATTGAACTCATGAACACTATCTCACTGTCTTTTAATTTTTATATTTGCACTACTTATTTAACTGTTTTATATATATTTACTGTAATTCATGTTTATTCTATCATTAGACTATTGCATTGTACTGCTGCCACAGAGACAACAAATTTCATGTCATATGCAGGTGATACTAAACCTGATTCTGATTCTAAGCTTGATTGTATTTAGATACAAAGCAATAGTGATTTTGTGACTGGTGAAGATGACAACAAGATGAACCTGGGTCTACAATCAGAGAATTAATTACATTGCATCCATAAATTATCAAATCTCATATATGCATGCAGTTGATGTACTAGAATTACATTGCAAAAAAAATCAAAGTGAAAACCATCAGGAAGCAGCAAAGCATCTGACTGTAATTTCCGCCAGCCAATTGGATCTCACTTCCACTTATGAACTGCATAATATGGGACAGAGGAAATTTCATAAAGATATACAGATGTCTATTTGTTTGAAGTTCATGAAATAACATGTTACCTTCATGGTGTAAAAACATTTAAAACTAGCAAGAAAAATATTTTACATTTTCACAGTCTTTGAAGAAGTTTATGTATGTTGAGCAGGCATCTTAGTAGAATGTCAATTCAATCAATTCAATTCTTTTGACCTCCCCAAATTTTCACAATTATTTCATAATCAAACAGCCTGCACAACCATTTCTCAATAACTCATATCAATACAAATAGTTTTGAATATATATACTAATCTCTGGTCTAAGCTTAGGAGTTGTCAAAGTGAGTGTGGGGTCTGTTATCCCAGATAGGGCAGAAACACATCCTTGAATGCTTTCCATGTGATTTCTCCGGTCCCACTAGAACTTCTTCAATTTGCCTGTCATTGATGACCCATTTGATCCGTGGACCAACAAAAAATGCTTTCTTTAATGAGTCAAAGAATAAAAAAGACACATAGATAATTGGCTAAGTGGCAGGTAACAATGAGAAGCAGCAGAATGCAAATAGAAAATGCTAGAAACATTAATCAGACCTAAAAATCTGCTGCAAGCATAACAAAGTTTACATTCTCAGTTGATGACCCTTTTATCAGACTTGTAACAGTTCAAAGAACAAAGAACACTAAAGCACAGTACAGGCCATTCGGCCCACAATGTGGCGACCCTGAAACCCTGCCTCACATATAATCCTCCACCTTAAATTCCTCCATATACCTGTCTAGTAGTCTTTTAAATTTCTTAAAAAGTTTACTTTTTTAAAGGAGGAAAACTGTATTTTTCCCATGGGATAGTGTGAGAATTATGGCTTCTCTTAATACACTTTAATGGCTTGAATTTAAGTATACAGTGAACAAGCAAACACAAACTTGGAGATGTAGTAAAATGTGTGAGGGGAATAGTAACACATCTCAGTGAAGCAGAGGTAGACTGGTGGAACAGACACCAAAATGAAAAGTACTGCTGTGAAATGTGAAGTGTTGGATTTTGGTAGGACGAATGCGAGTAGGTCAAAATGGGTGGGAGCTGATCATCACACATTCAATGATCTGCTTCCATTCTATAAGGTGGTATAAATTAGATGACACAATTGTTAAAGAGTACAAGAACATAAAGATCTGAGCTTAGATATGTGGGGCATAGAATACAAAAGCATGGACACCATGATAAATCTTTCTAAGACATTGGCTCAGCAGAGTGCAGCACAGTGTCCAATTCTAGGCATCACTGCAGGAAAGATGCAAAATCTGTAGCAAGGTTGCAGAGCAGGTTCCATGGATGAGGGACTTCCATTATATTGATGAGGTGCTGACAATGGGAGTGATTTCCTTGGACCAAGGATGTTGAGAAAGGATTTGTAGAGGTATTTAAAATTATGAAGCATATAGCACGGGTAAATGGAAATAAGAGTTTTGCTGTTGCCTTGAGAGGACAAGGTTGCAATGGGTAAATGAGACTGGCGAAAGAACCAGGAGTGAATGATGAATAAACATTTTTGGGCGATGAGTGGATAGGGTTAGAATTTATTGCCCGAGGTTGTTATAGGGACAGATTCAATTGAAGAAGAAGCTGGTGAAGTATCTCAAAGGAAATACATTGCAGGCTATGAGGGGATGGTGTGGAATGTGACTAGCTTGATTGCTGTTCCGTACAGCATTGTTTGGGCTCCACAGGCTGCGTGGCATTTCAACACTGTCAGCATTCTGTGGTTCTGTGAACTGTAGATAGCACTAATCCGACCACAGACTGAGTGCTGTCTATAGTCCTGGTCACCATGTTGCAAAAAAGATGTGATGGCATTGGAGAGGACACCGATAAAATTTACAAAAATCTTGCTGTCCGAATGAAGGATCTTGGTCCGAAACATAGACTGTGTCCTCTTTTCCATAGAGGTTGCCTGGCCTGCTGAGTTCCTCCAGCATTTTGTGTCTGTTGCTTAGATTTCCATCATCTGCAGGTTTGCTCATGTTTGAGATTTACAGGAATGTTATAAAGTCATAGAGTCAGATAAAAGCACAGCTCAGAAACAAGTCCTTTGGGCATCTAGTCCATGCTGAAACCATTTAAACTGACGATTCTCATCGACTCTCATCTCATCGAATCTCCAGGAAGACCTTCTTCGTTGCTGCTGCTGCTGTGAGGTCCGGGACTCTGCTGGGAAGAACAGGCCCCCAGTCCTCGGGGCCGCGTTGCCGATGGCCGTTAGTGTGGCCATCTTAATACGCTCGGCAGAGGATGGTGCTCGGAGAAGTTGTGCCGGAGGGGATGGTTGTCGGCTCGGAGGTTCGACGGTTTTGGAGTCCGCTGCGGTCAGGCACTGCATCTGCGAGGCTGGGTTCGACGGAGCTTTCACTAAGTGCTGTGTCTGCGAGGCTGAGTCGGGTGGCGCCGTGGAACTCCATAGCGGGGGTATTCCCTTCTGCCACCGGCGTGGGATGGCGAGTCTGTCGGGACCCTGGGGACTTGTGGAAACTGTGAGGTGGTTTCTTTGGAACTTACAGTCTTTTAACATCTTTGGACTATTTTTACTGTACCCTGGTCTTTTTTTTAATCAATTATGCTATTGTTTGCAGTGTTGTAACTATATGTTGTAACTATGTTGTTTTGTGCAGGTCTTGTAGCTTTAGTTTTTGGTCTTGTTTTGTCTGGTGGATTTGGAGCTCCTTTCCAGAGATGGCACTAAGACGGTAGTGCGATATTAATACGCAGCAGCCTCTCCGGACTCTGGATTGGAGATTGCCAAACATTATGTGGATTTTCTGGTGTAGTCTGTTTTGTCATTTGCTTTTGTGATATCATTCTGGGGGAACGTTGTCTCATTTTTTAACTGCATTGCATTTGTGGTTTTTAAATGACAAATAAACTGAAGCTGAATATGAATCTGACTTGCCCACCCAGCATATCCCTACTATCCATGTACCTATCCAAACTTCTCTGTTGTTCTCTTCTCTGTTCTTCTCTTCAATGTTGAAATTGAGCTTGCATGGACCACTTGTTCTGGCAGTTCATCCCATACTCTCACGACCTTCTGAGTGAGAAGATTCCCTTCGTGTTCCCTTTAAACTTCTCACCTTTCACCCTTAAGCCTTGACCTCTGGTTGTAGTTAATTTTCAGTCAGGTCCATGTTCAAGATTTAATAAGCAGAGCTTCATGTCAGTTGGACAATCAACGTCACGAGTGCATAAAAAGAGCTAGCTTTCAATCAGGAAAGTGATCGAGATTTTAAAGATAGATCTTCATGGCAGTTTGGTTGAGTTGATGAATGACCAATCAGTAAGAGGGATTCATTAGAAAGGGTCAATAAAAATAGCACAGATGCAAGCGGAGCGGACATTCTTATTGGTGTGCCAGTGTTTAGAGTCGCTTTGGTTCATCAGGCTTAGACGAGATAAGGCTTGGGCAAGGTTAAGTATTTGGTAGGGTTCTCTCTTTCTGTTCTTTTAAGTTCATTCCTCATCTGTTAGGACATTGCAGTTTAGCGAGAATATCTCCAGGAACAGTGTTTTGTACTCTGTGTGGGATGTTGGAAACTTAGAAGACATCCAGTCTCCTGGATAAGCAGACCTGCACCAGGCGCACTGAGCTGCAACTCCTGAGAGAGCACATTAAAGAACTGGAGTTGCAGTTCGATGGCCTTCAACTCATACAGGAGAATAAGAAAGTGATAGACAGGATCTACAAGGAGAAAGTCACCCCTAGATTGCAGGAGACAGGAAACTAGAGACTGTCAGGAGAAGAGGGGAAATGCTCAGCCAGTGCAGAGTGAACCTGTATTAACAAGTATTGAACCTTAGATACTATTGAGCGGGCTGACCTACCAGAGGAGAGCCCCAGTGACCGGGTGTCTGACACTGAGTCTGGTGCTGTGGCTCAGAGAGCAGAGAGGGGAAGAGGACTGCAGTGTTGATAGGAGATTCCATAGTCAGAGGAACAGAGACAAGATTCTGTGTGTGCAATAGAGACACCTGGATGGTATGTTGCCTCCCTGGTGCCAGGGTCTGGAATGTCTTGGATCTCAAGGGTAAGGGTACATATTGGCACCACTGACGTAGGTAGGCAAGGTGAGGAGAACTTGAAGAGAGATTTTAGGTAGGAAACTGAGAAACAGAACCGCCAAGGTAGCAATATCTGGATTGCTGCCTGTGCCTCATGCCAGTGAGGGTAAGAATAGGATGATTTGGCAGGTGAATGCGTGGCTGAGGAACTGGTGCAGGGTGGAGGTGTTCAGCTTTATGGATCGTTGGGGTCTCTTCTGGGGAAGGTGTGACCTGTACAAAAGGGACGGGTTACACCTGAACCAGAGAGGATCCAATATCCCAGTGCGCAAGTTGGCTAGAATTGTTCAGGATGGATTAAAATAATTTGGCAAGGGGATGGGATCCGGAATGATAGTGCTGAAGATGAGGCTGGTTTAAAAACAGGCAATCTGAAGTGAAGAGAGGCTGTTGATAGGGCAAAATTGCAGTCAACCGGATGAGTTGTTATGTAAAAGGTGGACAAAAGCAAAAAGGGTGAATACAGGACTAAAGATTTATATTTGAATACACAAAGTAAATGGAATAAGGTAGATGAACTTGTAGAAAAGTTACAGATTGGCACACATCATGTTGTAGGTATCACTAAATCATGGCTGAAAGAAGATTATAGCCAGAAGCTTAATGTCCAAGGATACACGTTGTATCAAAAGGAAAGGCAAGAAGGCAGATGGGGTGGCATTGCTCTGTTGATAAAAAATAAAATCAGATCATTCAAAAGAGGTGACATAGGGTCGGAAGGTATTGAATCATTGTGGATAGAGCTAAGGAACTGCAAGGATAAAAAGATTCTGATGGGAGTTGTATACAGATGCCAAACAACAGTAAGGTGGTGGTCTACAAATCACAACAGGAGATAGAAAATACCTGCCAAAGGCCAATGTTACAATAGTTATGGGGGATTTCAATATGCAAGTAGATTGGGAAAATCAGGTTGGTGCTGAATCGCAAGAGGAGCTATTTATAGAATGCATACAAGATGTTTCGTTAGACCAACTAATGGTTGAGCCCACTAGAGGATCAGACATTCTGGATTGGGTGTTATGCAATGAACCAGAATTGATGAGAGACCTTAAGGTAAAAGAACCCTTAGGGGAAAGAGATCATAATATGATCGAATTCACCCTGAAATTTGAGAAGAAGAAGCTAACGTCAGATGTAACTGTATTACAGTGGAGTAAATAAAATTACAGAGGCATGAGAGAGGAGTTGGCCAGAATTGATTGGAAAAGAACACTGGCAGGGATGATGGCAGAACAGCAATGGCTGGAATTTCTGGAAGCAATTCAGAAGGCACAGGATATGTACATCCCAAAGAAGAAGTATTCTAAAGGCAAGATGATGCAACTGTGGCTAACAAGAGAAGTCAAAGTCAACATAAAAGCCAAAGAGATGGCAAGTAATAGAGCAAAATTTAGTGGGAAGTTAGAGGATGGGGAAGCTTTTAAAAACCAACTGAATGCAACTAAAAGGTCATTAAGAAGGTAAAGATGAAATACAAAAATAATCTAGCGAATAATACTTAAGAAGATACCAAAAGTTTCTTCAGATACATAAATTATAAAAGAGAGGTGACAGTTAACATCTGACCACTGGAAAATGATGTTGGAAATGTAGCAATGGTGGATAACGAAATGGCAGATGAACTCAATAAGTATTTTCAAGAATCACTAGATTCTGGAATGGCTGTAGAAGACTGGATAGTTGCAAATGTTACTCCACTCTCCAAGGAAGGAGAGAGGCAGAGGAAAGGAAACTATTGGCCAGTTAGACTGACAGTGGTTGGGAAGATGTTGGAGTTGATTACCAAGGATGAGGTCGCAGGGTATTTGGAGACACGTGATAAAATAGGTTGCAATCAACATGGTTTCCTGACAAATCTGTTGGGATTCTTTGAAAAAATAACAAGCAGGATAGACAAAGGAAAACCAGTTGATGTTGTGTACTTGGATTTTCAGAAGGCCACACATGAGGCTCCTTAGCAAGCTACGAGCCCATGGAAAAATACAGAAAATATTCCAGCATGGATAGAGCAGTGGCTGATTGGCAGGAGCCAATGAGTGGGAATAAAGGGATCCTTTTCTGGTTGGCAGCCAGTGACTAGTGGTGTTCCACAGGGATCTGCATTGGAACTGGTTTTTTACATTATATGTCAATGATTTGGATGATAGAATTGATAGTTTTGTTACAAAGTTTGCAGATGATATGAAGATGGATAGAGGGGCAGTTAGTTTTGAGAAAGTAGAGAAGCTACAGAAGGACTTAGGTAGATTAGAAGAATGAGCAAAAAGATCGTAGCTGGAATAGAGCATCAGGAAGAGTATGTCATGCACTTTGGTCAAAGAAATGAAAGGATTGACTATTTTCTAAATAGAGAGAAAATACAAAAAAAAACAGGTGCAAAGGGACTTGGGAGTCCTGGTGCAGGAACCCTCTCCCCTTAATTTGCAGGTTGAGTCTGTCGAGAGGAAGGCAAATTCAATGTTAGCATTCATTTCAAGAGGACTAGAATCTAAAAGCAAGGATGTAATATTGAGACTTTATAAAGCACTCATGAGGCCTCACTTGGAGGATTGTGAGCAGTTTTGAACTCCTTATCTTCAAAAGGATGTGCTGGAACTGGAGAGGGTTCAAAGGAGGTTCACAAAAATGCCTTCAGGATTGAATGGCTTGTCCTATGAAGAGCGTTTGATGGCTCTGGGCCAATATTCACTAGAGTTCAGAAGACTGAGGAGTGGGCTCATCAAAACCCAATGAATGGTGATTGATTTTTGAAGGCTTCCCACTTCACAAGTACACCTTTGCCAGAAATCAACCTGTCCCAGTCCACTTCTGATAACATTAAAATTGGCCCTTCTCGAATTTAGAAGCCCAACCAGTGGGCCAGACCTATCTCTTGGCATATTTACTCTGAAACTAATGGCATTGTGGTCACTGGTAGCAAAGTGCTCTCCTACACCAACTTCTGTCACCTTCCCTGTTTCATTCCTTAATAGCAGATCTAGTATTGTACACTCTCTCAGTGGGACTTCTACACATTAATTAAGGAAACTTTTACAGTATAGGATAACCTGTCAATATGTGGAGAGTTAAAATCACTGATTATAACCTTTTATTTCTTGCAACAGTCTGTGATTGCTACAAATTTGTTGCTCTAAATCCAGTAGACAGTTGGATGGTCTATAATATTACATTTTGCATGGTCATACCTTTCTTATTTCTCAGTAATACCCATAAGGCCTCACTAGATGAGTTCTCCAGTCTATTGTGACTGAGCAATACCGTGACATTTTCAGGTAACAACCATCCCTTCCCCTTTAATCCATCCTGCTCTGTCACAACTGAAACAATGGAAACACAGAATATTGAACTACCAGTCCTTACCCTCCTGCAGCTAAGTCTCTCTTATGGCTACAATATCATAATTTCATGTGTTGATCCATGCCCTAAGAACATTTTCCTTCCCTACAATACTTCTTGCATTGAAATATATGAAGCTCACGACATTAGTCACATCATGTTCAATCTTTTGATTCCTCGTTTTATCTGATGTCTTAACAGCATCTGTCTCCACAACCTCTCCACTATCTCTTCTAGCACTCTGCTTCCCATCCCCCTACACACTCTCCCCCCGTGCAGCACTAGCCTGCAGGGATATTAGTCCCCATCCCCTCCAATTCAGGTTCAAACTGTCTCTGCTGTACAGGCCCCACCTTCGCTGGAAGAGAGCCCAATGATCCAAAAACCTACACCCTCCCACCTGCACCAACTCCTTAGCTAAATGACCAAAACTGGATATAATACTCCAAATTAGTCCTCACTAACACCTTATACAACTTGCACATAAAATCCCATCTACTGTATTCAATACTTTGATTTTTGAAGGCCAATGTGTCAAAAGCTTTCTTAACAGCCCTATCTACCTCAGAAAAGCCCTGCCAAAGTTATACCAACCTGTCTCCTGCTCCACTACAGGCCTGAATATACTTGACCACTGCTACACAGCAGTCAAGGATGCCTACCGTTCCATCCCACGACCTCACTTCGGAAAATCGGACCATCAGGCCGTACTCCTCCTCCCGGCTTACAAACAGAAACTGAAGCGGGAGGTCACGGTGTCAAAAGTGGTGTCGCGTTGGACAGGGGAAAACGGATGAGGTCCTCTGTGACTGCTTTGAATCGGTGGACTGGTTAGTATTCAAGGACTCGGCAGCTAACCTCGAGGAGTATGCCTCAGCTGTCACGGACTTTATCTGGAAATGCACAGAGGACTGTGTGTCTCGCAAGATGATCCGGGTATTCCCTAACCGGAAATCTTGGATGAATTATGAGGTCCAGTCCGTTTTGAAGGCTAGAGCTGCGGCTTTTAGGTCCGGGGATACCAGTCGCTACATGGAATCCAGGCGTGAACTCCGGAAAGCCATTAAGGGTGCCAAGAGGCAATATCAAGCCAAGTTGGAAGCCCATGTTAACCAGAGGGATGCCAGTAGACTATGGCAGGGTCTAAATGAGATCACTGGGTGCAAAGAAAAGGCTGGGAATATCAATAACTGTAGCACTTCCCTTCCTGATGAACTTAATGTATTCTACACAAGATTCGAACAGAAGAGGAGCATCCGGCCCCCTCCGGATGAACCGGACCTGGTGGCATCGAGATTCATCATCACTGAGGAAGATGTTAGAAGAGCCTTCCTGAAGATAAATCCAAGGAAGACGATGGGCCCAGATGGCATCCCGGGACGGGTTCTCCGGGACTGTGCAAGCGAGCTAGCTGGAGTGTTTGCTGACATCTTCGACTGCTCCCTGCTTCAGTCTAAGATCCCCTCATGTTTTAAGAAGGCAACAATAATCTCAGTGCCGAAGAAAAGCAAGGTGGCATGCCTGAATGACTATCGACCTGTGGCTCTGACATGAATTGCTATGAAGTGCTTCGAGCGATTGGTTATGGCACACATCAACCATAACCTACCGGTCAACCTTGATGCTTTGCAATTCGCCTACCAGAACAGGTCAACGGCAGATACCATCTCTCTGGCACTACATTCCTCCTTAGAACACCTGGAGAATAAAGATGCATATGTAAGGCTCCTTTTCATTGACTACAGCTCTGCCTTTAATACCATCATTCCAAATAAACTGATTCCTGAGCTCCGGAACCTGGGTCTTAGCACTCAGATCTGCAGCTGGATCTTCAACTTCCTCACAGACAGGACCCAGGCTGTAAAAATAGGGGATAAGCTCTCCTCTACAATCACTCTGAGCACCGGTGCCCCACAAGGCTGTGTACTCAGCCCCCTGCTGTACTCATTGTACACCCATGATTGTGTAGCCAAGTTTCCATTGAACTCAATATATAAGTTTGCTGATGACACCACAATTGTAGGCCGTATCTTGGGTAATGATGAGTCTGAGTACAGAGAGGAAATTAAGAACCTGGTGGCATGGTGTAAAGACAATAACCTATCCCTCAACGTCAGCAAGACGAAGGAATTGGTTGTTGACTTCAGAAGGAGTAGCGGACCCCACTACCCCATCTGCATCGGTGGTGCGCAGGTGTAACAGGTCAAAAGCTTTAAGTTCCTCAGGGTGAATATCACAAATGACCTGACTTGGTCTAACCAAGCAGAGTCCACTGCCAAGAAGGCCCACCAGTGCCTTTACTTCCTGAGAAAGCTGAAGAAATTTGGCCTGTCCCCTAAAACCCTTACTAATTTTTATAGATGCACCGTAGAAAGCATTCTTCTAAGGTGCATCACAACCTGGTATGGAATTTGTCCTGTCCAAGACCGGAAGAAGCTGCAGAAGATCATGAACATAGCCCAGCACATCACACAAACCAATCTTTCATCCCTGGAACACACACAAAAAATGCTGGTGGAACGCAGCAGGCCAGGCAGCATCTATAGGGAGAGGCGCTGTTGACATTTCGGGCCGAGACCCTACGTCCTGACGAAGGGTCTCGGCCTAAAACGCCGACAGTGCTTCTCCCTATAGATGCTGTCTGGCCTGCTGCATTCCACCAGCATTTTTTGTGTGTGTTGCTTGAATTTCCAGCATCTGCTGATTTCCTCGTGTTTGCTTCCATCCCTGGACTCACTTTACACCGCACGCTGTTGGAGCAGTGCTGCCAGGATAATCAAGGACATGACCCACCCAGCCAACACACTTTTTGTCCCTCTTCCCTCCGGGAGAAGGTTCAGGAGCTTGAAGATTCGTACAGCCAGATTTGGGAACAGTTTCTTTCCAACTGTGATAAGACTGCTGAATGGATCCTGACCCGGATCTGGGCCTTACCTTCCAAATATCCAGACCTGACTTGCACTACCTTACTTTCCCTTTTCTATTTCCTAATTATGATTTATAATTTAAATTTTTATTATATTTACTTCGATTTGTACTTCAGGGAGCGTGAGGCGCAGAATCAAATATCGCTGTGATGATTGTATGCTCTAGTATCAATTGTTTGGTGACAATAAAGTAAAGTACCTGTGACACCATTTTCAATGAGTTATAGTTGTACTTAAATGATTGCTTCAACAATATCTTAAATATAGCAAAATTTTACTACCCCAAGTTGTTGACTGCATGTGTTGTAGTATGTTATTAACATTGGAAGTATTCAACAGTTCAACGCAGAAAGTGTATGGGATACATCCCTTCATTAACCAAGGCATGAAATTCTGTATATGAGCAAGGAAGTTATGGTACAACTACTACAAAGCACTACTTAGAATGCACTCAGATAATGTGTGCATTTCTAGTCATCATACTATAGGAATGATCAACTTCAAGTATAATCATCATTCAACTTTACATGAATATACCCAAACGAAACAACATCCCTTCGGGGCCAAGGTGCAAAGCACATTACCAGCAGCACACAGCACCCTGTACATAGCACGAAGAGCAAACAGCACACATAAGGTTACAGTTTCAGAAAAACATAGAGTCCCAAAGAAAAAAAACTATACATCCCAAGTCGCTGTGTGGCATGACTGTAGATTGTCCTTGTCCAGCTTGTTCTTCCACCGAGTGAACACTAGAAGGCAGCACTGGATGAACACCAGAGGGCGGCACTGAGCAAGCACCAAAGGGCAGCACTGAGCAAGCACCAGAGGGTAGCACCACATGAACACTGAAGGGCAGTGATGTGATTGCACTGGAGAGAATGCAGAGGAGATTCACCAGAGTGTTGCCAGGATGGGAGACCGTCATTATATGGAGAGATTGGATGGTATATTTTTGTATTCCCTGAAGCAAAGGTGACTCAGGGATGACCTAATAGAGGCACATGAAATTACAAGAGGCATAGGTAAGGTAGATAGTCAGAACCCTTTTCCCATTGTAAGGGTATCAAAAACAAGAGTGCATTGATCTCAGTGAGAGGAAAGTGCTTTGTGGGGAAGTTTCTTTACACAGAGTGAGTGATACCTGCAACTTATTGACAGAGGAACTGGTGGAGTCAGATATAATCGTTCATTTTAGAGACATTTAGTCAGGCAATTAAATGTAACAACCAAATGGGATTAGTGTAGATAGACTGAGAAATTGACATGGACATGTTGGGCCAAGGACCCCATTTCTCTACACCATTTTTATGATTATCTCTATGAAATATCCCAAAAATCAGACTAGTGTGTATTATTAATGAACAAATGACTAGTCTGCTACTTTTATGTCACAGCAGTTTTTTAAGTCAGTGGCATGTGAATAGTGTCTTACACTTGTACTGAAAGTTTAATTTAAATCCTTGAACTATGTAGTGTTTTCTGAGACCTCTGTGAGCAGAGTTGGTAATGATGTGTGTCCCCAAAACAACCAACTGTGGAATTCCTACTGATATATGCAGATTTTGAACCAGAATGTTGCTGCTGGAATGGTTATTTCAATGTTAAATTGCAAGCAGAAAGGAAACAGAGGGAGACAATGATGGGATTTTAAAAAAGGCAGAAAGAAATAATAAATTGTAATTACTTTATTATTTTAATAAAATCTCCAGTGACACCAACATTAATTACAGTGATAAAGAGGTTGCTTGGCAGTAATAAAACATTCACACAATGACGAAAATTCACCTAAGTTGAGTAGAGAACACCCCCATTCATTGGTTTAGGTAGTTAGTAGATGGTAGTTCAAGGCTACAACTTCACATCTCTTTATGAATTCCAGTGCCAAGTCCACAGGTGAGAGGGTGCACTACCAAAACCTCTGGAGGCACAGGCTTCTTAATTTACACAACTAATTGCACACGCACAGAATCTGTTGTTTGATTTATTCCTTAATAAGACAAACAACAGTAGTATCATTGTTACTCTTATTGTAAAATCCATGGTGTTGCATTTGTACATCTTTGGAGCTTTAGTGCATCCAAAAATATAATATTTTAACCGTTATCTTGATATATGCACCTCTTGGTGGAGAATATGTAATTAAAATTGTAAACTTGGCTTATTGTACAGTGTGTGGCTTTTGGTGAATTTGTAAAAATGTATATTGTAAAGTGATCATGTGTAAAGCTTTGCAATCTATTTGTGTGAACAAGTATTCACTCAAAGGCAGTATGACATGCTGGGTTACATCTGCTCATTTTCCAATGTGCATCCATCACTGAGCTAACAATATGAATTTTGTTTGATGTACACAAGTGTAAATGTTTAATCTGAAATCTAATAAAAGAATTATTATGTCATGCTTTATTAAAATATTGATTACTTCATGCAAAGTAGTAATATTCACATGTGCAAAGCAATCACAGATATCTAATACAGTTTTCAAGGCTTAAAAACGGTGTAACAAAACTTAAAATACGTGAAAGAAGGAAATTGGAAGGCTGTTATTAGTGGGGTGCCACGAGGATCAGCTGGTTATAATCCATATTAATAACTTTGATGAAAGGATCAAACATGATACATAAAGACTTGGTAATGTACAAAGCTAAGTGAGAATGTAAGCTGGATGCAAGGGGGCAAAGTATTTTCAAAGGGCTATGTCTATGAGAAATGAGTAAACAGGAAGACTGATGAAACAGTGCAGGGAAAAGTGATGCAGTGGAAAAAATAATATATTTCTAATGGTTTTCTCTGATATACAGTACACAAAACACACAAGTTAACATGCAAGTACAGCAAATAATTTGGGAAGAAAATAGTGCATGACACTAATTTGAAGGGTGTTGGAGTCTCACCAATAATGAAACCTTTCTGCAATTGCACACTGCATTGGTGCTATCTGGAGTACAGTGGGCTGGTATCATCAATATTGTTGTTATTCGGTACTTAATCACCAATAGCTTGCTCACCAGTGCCTGATTTGGATCTCACCCAGGACCAGTTGGTGCCTGATCTGACTACTTCGGTCCAAATATGGACCAATGAGCTGAATTCTGTGAGAGGATTGCTCTGAGAGTGATAGCTCATCAGCCCAGCACTTGAACAAGTTTGACACAAGGTGCCCTGGTAAAACTGAAGTTAATGAACCTCAAGCGAAAACACTACCATGGCTGGAGTCGTACTTTGCACAAAGGAAGATGGTTGCGGTAGTTGGAAGTCAATCATCCCCTCTCCAGGACAACCTTGCAGGAATTCCTCAAAATTAAAATTTACGATGTGAAGTGGGGATATTTGCTGATGACTATATAATGTTCTATGTCATTCATAATACCTTCGCCAAAGAAACAACCCATGCCTTCACATAACAAATTCTAGGCAACATTCGGGCAGGGGTTGATAAGTGCCATAGCAATGTCAGCCAATGACCATCTCCATTATGGATGAGCTCACTCACCTGCCCTGAGTATTCAATGGCACTAATATTATTGTATAATCCCACTGGTCCTGACCAGATGATTCATCTGCAGCTGCATAAATCCTGTTGCTCCAATAGCAGGTTAGGGGGAGCGACGTCCACAATGCACAAGCCAGGAACACAAGGAAATACTTGTTAGGATGAGTGTTGCTCCAACAGCTCTCGAGGCAAAGATCAACACCATGCAGGCCAGAGCATGCTGCCCACTTGGTATAATATCCACCTTCCTCAACATTCATTCCCTCCCACTGGTACGCAGTGGCTGCAGTGTGTGCCATCTACAAACTGCACGTAGTTTTACACTAACATACACTGACAACACTTTCCAAACTCGCAATCTCAAATATCCAGATAGACAAGAGCAGCAGACTCATGGAGATTCCATTCTAAGTCATCCAGACGTGACTTCGAAATGAATCACGAGTCTATTATTGCCACTTGGCCTAAATGCAGGAACTCCCTTCATATGAATGGAAGGGAAATAACGCGAAGGACTACGGCCATTCAGTAGGACAACCTACTACAACTTTCTCAGAGGCATTGCTTTGCTAGCCTTGCTTGTACACATACAGTGCATCCCAATAAATGAATAAATAAAGCAGTGTTGATATTTATATCCACAGAGGGTACACTTCTTTTTTAGCTAGTGTCATGAAGGTAGGCTGAGTCCTGGGATGAAAGAGGAATTACTGTTGTATGCTCACTAGAGTTGTTAAAGATGAAAGATGAGAAAGCGTAACTGGACAAGGCAGGAAGGATTTACTTTTAGCTTAAGGATATGGAACTGAGGTGAAAGGCCTTGGTAGAGTGGATGTGGAGAGGATGTTTCCTATGGCGAGAGAGTCTAAGACCAGAGAGCACAGTCTCAGGATAGAGGGGTGTAACTTTAGAATGAAGATAAGGTGAACCTGTGAAATAGTTTGCCACAAGCAGCTGTGAAGGCCAAGTCTTCACGTATATTTAAGGCAGGAGTTGATAGATTGTTGACTGGTCAGGGCATGAAGGGCTATGAGGAGAAGGCAGGAGAGTGGGGCTGAGAGGAAAATTAGATCAGCCATGATGAAATGGCAAAGCAGACTCGATGGGCCAAATGGCCTAATTCTGCTCCAAAAGCTCATGGTCAAAAATGAAAAAGTTAGGCTGAAATGAGAAATTTCCTTATGTACAGGTTTCTGAATCTTTCTCCAACATGTGAGGTTCAAGATGCTTAGGACTGACTATATTCAAAGTCAAAACTGATGGACTTCTCACCTTTAATGGAATCAAAGTAAGTGGGGTCCATGTGAAAGTGGAAGAAGCAAAGTTGTGAAGTCATCTCAAAGGGCCTATTCCTGTTCCAATTCCTTAAGATTACTTAAATCCTTGTAACAAAGAATTACCCACAGAACATAATCCTGAAAAATCAAGCTTTCTAGTTAATTCTTAGTATGCACATGGCTCCAGTTAGCTTAGTAAGGAAAACAACATTTACTTACTATAGTCTTCAAAATTATGAATGAATTTTATAACATAGAAACCACAAAATGTAGCAATAATTTATTTTGGTTATGAAAATGACTATTTTTATAAATTATATTTGACTTACCATTTTCACTTGGGAAGGAGCTGTTGTTTGAAAATATTCTTGTCTAGTTAGTACATTATTTTACTGTATAAAAATAAAGATGCTAATCTACTAAATTTGAAAAGGGAAATACTGAGGAAAGAATCCTGATTTTAAAAAAATGACAATTTCAACATTGAAACAATAGTACCTGCTTCCAGATGTTGTTAATATATGGTGTTCTAGATGCTATCTCTGGTTATGATCCACCTCCTGCCAGAGGAAAGGAAGAATGCCAACATGAAATGATGAAACATATTTGAACAGTGAAGCAAGGATTATGAAAAACATTTTCCTAAAAAACAATTGCAACTTGATGCAAGGAGTTCTGAAAACTATGTGCACTTTGTGAAAGTGTGAGCTTTTTATTTTAAAACATAGGTTACAATGCTGTTTCTCAGCTGGGGTGTGTTATCTTTTGGGAATGTGTAATGGATATTTGTGTGTCCACTACCTGCGAAAGGTCATAAAATCAAGAGCAATGCTTTCCATAACGTTCACTTTTGTGGTTAGGATGTTATCTAAGCTCCTTCGTTCAAAAATAGCCTCATAAAGGAACACCAGTTACAGTATGAATAAATGCAGTTACATCTGTTCAATTGCTCGGGGCCTCATGTGGTTTGTTCATTCTGAAACCATATGGGGATTAGCATCCATAAGACACCAAAAATCAGCTCAACCCGACAGTAGTTTCCAAGAGACCATTGTGATTTAAATAAAGAATGCATCACAGAACTGGGAATATTGTCATGAGCTGCAAAATCTTGCCTGAAATAAATGTTTGGAAAAACATAGTTAGCACAAACAGTAGAATTTAGTGTGGCTGTTGGCGCAATCCAGATATGCAGGGGAATTTAAAGGAAAGTCTGTCCAGACGAAGATTCTTCATTGCTGACTGGATCTCTCTCACACGTTTGGAAAACTTCCTGCAGCACCATCTCAAGTAGGCAATTGTTTAAAAACAATGAACAGTCACAGAGTCGAGGCCAGTCTTCAGCAGTTGGCACTCAGCAATCCCCATCTCTGTAGCATTATCCCAGAATGCATTGCACCCGGTGTTGGAAGTACGGTCCAAACATTTAAACAGACACACTTCTGGAACGTGTGGCCAGCTTGCAGTCCAGCAGGTGTAACATGATGTGCAGCACTTCCAGTAAGTCATTACTGTAGTCACAAGGGGTACTGCAGATGCTGGAAATCCAAACCAATACACACAATGTGCTGGAGGCGCTCAGCAGGTCAGACGACATTTATGGAAGGGAATAAATAGTCGACATTTCGGGCCAAGACCCTTCATCAGGACTGGTGATGAAGTCATCACTGTTCTGTTTTGTAAGCTTAAAACATTAAACTAATTTAAAGGAAGACATGGGAATCCAAAATGTGAGTCTAACCGTGGGTTTTCTTCAAGTGAGGCACGCATGCAGCACATGGTATATGCAATTAACATACTTTTATACATAACCGGTAATTAGTTATGTAAACAAACAAGAATGCTTAATCAACAGTATATTTACAAGATTACTCAAATATTATTGAAATATTAAGTGTACAATAATTACTGTCAGAGAGGTGTCTAAATGATAGCTTGTCCAATTTATGAGAAGCTTACAATGAGCTGAGAAACACAAAATTATTTTTATTCAAGTAATCAATAACAGAAATTTTCAAACAACAGTGCAGTGAAATATTAAATAAAGTGTACCCTCCCATTATGGCTGATTAACAGAAATTCACCATTATGCTATTCACAAATCACAACCAAAACAGAAATAATGATACAGAATAAAAATTCACTCTTATGGAACTCATGTCATAAAAATATCCAGAGCTATATAAATGGCCAATTCTTGTCAAAGGTTAGAATTGTGGAAATTGTAATGCAGTTTTCTAGGAACACAGCCCCTCCATGATGCGGGGGGTGAGGGGGCAGGGTAAGAGGCAAAATGACTTTGAGTTTGCCAGGATCTTTTCAGTGGAATCACAGATCTAATCTCTTCACAGCTCGCCTTCTGTTCCAGGTTTCCTCTAGGTAACAACCAGGGAACTGATGATTTGCCACCGGGGACTTGTTTATTTTGACAATTAGTAATTTGACACATTCTTTGCCCGTCTGCCAACAAACAAACATGATTATTTTAATTTTGATGGAAAAGATTGTTTAAATCACACTTTCTTTTGTCCCATCTACACCTGATTCCATACACAATACTAATGATCATAGTTTCAGATAGAGGAGCCAAATGAGCCTCAAGGTGCTGGGTTGTTCATCTTGCTGGAAATTATTTGGACTGCCTTTTATCTTGTGTTTATTTCCTAACAACTTATAAAAATGGTGTCACCTTTGTTACTAAATCCAGAGAGAGTCTAGGACCGTATGAACATATTTTGTTTTAGGTATGTTTAAATGCTTTGAGTAACCATTAATGATTATGAGTCTGCTAGTTAACTGATAAAAAAAATTCAATGTTATAATAGCAAATTCATACCTTTAGATTTAAAATTGCAGTTTAGGTTTTACCTCTAAACTCCTCATCTATTTCTATTTTCACAATCCTGCACAATTGCCCTATTCTCCCACCAGTTCTTTTTTTTCAATTTCTACCATATTTTTACAACACAATTTCTCCTCTTTTGTTTTGTGCTTACCTGCCACCATCGGGTATTCCATTCTCTGTTTTCTGGCATTTCAACTCATCCACTTGGATGGAAAAATAACACAATATTGCTTAGTAACCTTAGAACACAAAAATGGGAAGAGAAAAAGGCCCCCTTGTCTCCAAAACCGTGATTCCACAAAACAATGCTACTGTCTGGCAAACGGTGCTGCAGCATTAAGGCTTGGAGCAACAGGCTCCGGGACAGTTTCTTTCACCAGGCCATCAGATTGATCAATACACATTGATCTGCTTGCACATCTGACTGTTCATATATGTATACAAAACAATTATGTATACAATCTTAGTGTTTCGGCAATATCCTCCCAGATTTCCCATCTTTACTGTTCGTACATTGAGACGGAGACGCAACATAACAAGATTTTTACTCCCTTAAATGTAAGAAATAAAATAAACCAAATCAGATCAAATCAAAATCAATGGCTGATCTTCCATCTGAAAGAACATTTTCTTCTGTTATCATCATTTACATTGATTAAACTTATAACCAGACATTATGGAAAAATAAGTGTCTTCAATTGATTTTTAATGGAAATAAACAAATAGTTCAGTGAAAAAATAATAGAGGTGTAAATGAGCCTAAGGGCCCAGTTCTTGGTTATGCATATCATGAATTATATTTTCTCACCTCAGTCTAATCCCCAAATCCCCTACCAGACACACCAACTCCGAGGGCAGACAAATAAACAGTGAAATGCTTGTGAGGAAAAGTGAGGAGGTGATAGACAGGAGCTACAGGGAGGTTGTCACCCCAAAGCTACAGGAGACAGATAAATGAGTGACTGTCAGGAGAGGGAAAGGAGAACGTCAGATAGTGGAGATCACCCCTGTGGACGTCCCCTTCAACAATCAGTATTCCATTTTGATCACTGTTGGGGGTGGGGGTGCTCTGGCACTGAGTCTGGCCCTGTGGCTCAGAAGGGTAGTGAACTGAAGAGGATGGCAGCAGGGGACTCTATTGTTAAGGGGACATAGGTGACTCTGTGGATGCCAAAAGGAAACATGGAAGGTAGTTTGCCTCCAAGGTGCCAGGGTCCGTGATGTTTCTGAATGTGTCCGCAATATCCTGAAAAGGGAGGGTGAGCCACCAGAACTTATTACATATTCGTACCACTGACATAGGTAGAAATAGGGAGGAGGTCCTGAAAAAAGTATACAGGGAGTTCGGAAGGAAGCTGAGAAGCAGGGCCTCAAGGTCAGTAATTTCGGGATTACTGCCTGTGCCACGCGATGGTGAAGATAGGGATAGAATGAGGTGGCAGATAAATGTGTGGCTGAAGAATTGGAGCAGGAGGCAGGGATTCAGATTTCTGGATAATTGGGACCTCATCTGGAGCAGATGTGACCTATATAAAAGGGACGGGTTGTACTTGAACCCAAGGGGGACCAATATCCTTGTGGGCAGGTTTACTGGAGCTGTTGAGAGTAGTTTAAACTAATATGGCATGAGGTTGGGAACCAGTATGATAGAGCTAAGGATGAGCCTGACGAAGGGTCTTGGCCCGAAACGTCGACAGTACTTCTCCTTATAGATGCTGCCTGACCTGCTGTGTTCCACCAGCATTTTGTGTGTGTTGTTCTAAGGTTGAGCCAGCAGGTTTACAAGTAGCTGATATAATATGTAATATGAATTTAAGGAAGAACAAGACAATGATTGGGTGCAAATGCAGACAGAGCAAAGAGTTAAATTGTACCACAGTGGCAAAATTCAAAAGGGCAAAGAATGCAGGACTGAGGGTGCTGAATTTAAATGCACGCAATATTTGGAAGAAGGTGGATGAACTCATGGTGCAATTAGAGATTGGTAGGTATGATGTTGTGGGCATCACTGAGTCGTGGCTGAGAGAAGGGCATAGGTGGGAGCTTAACATCAAAGGATATAATTTGTATAGAAATGACAGGCAGGAAGGCATAGGCAGTGGTGTGGCTCTGTTGGTAAGAGATGGAACTACATCTTTAGAAAGAGGTGACACAGGGTCAGAGAACGTTGAATCTTTGTGGGTGGAGTTAAGAAACTGCAATCGGAAACTGAAACTGAGAAAAAACACAATGGGAATCATATATGGACCTCCAAATAGTAACCAAGATGTAGGGTTGAGATTGCAAAGGGAGCTGGAAAGGGCATGTAATAAGCATAATGTCACAATTGGAATGGGGGACTTCAGTAGGTAAGGGATTGGGAAAATCAGGTTGGTGTCGGATTGCAAGAGAGGGAATTTGTCGAATGCCTATGAGGTGGCTTTTTAGGGCAGCTTATTCTTGAGCCTACACGGGGAAAAGCAATCTTAGATTAGGTGTTTGTAAGAATCCAGATTTTATTGGTCAGCTTAATGTAAAGGAACCCTTAGGAGGCAGTGATCATAATATGATTGGATTCATACTGCAATTTGAGAGGGAGAAGCATGACTCACATGTATGAGTATCTCAATGGAATAAAGGGAATTACAGAGGCATGAGAGAGGAGCTTGCCCAGGTGGATTGGAAGAAGATACTGGTGGGGTTGACGGCAGAACACGGGTGGCTGAAGTTTCTGGAAAAAATTCACAAGGCGCAGGATAGATACTTTCCACAGAAGAAGAAGCTCTCAAATGGCAGGGCTGGGCAACCATGGTTGACAAGGGAAATTAAGGACTGCATAACAGCCAAAGAAAGGGCATATAAAGTAGCAAAAGTGAGTGGGAAATTGGATGATTGGGAAGTTTTTAAAATCCAAGAAAAGACAACTAAAAAAGCTATAAGGAAGGAAAAGATGAAATATGAGGGCAGACTGACCAATAATATAAAGCAGGATACTAAAAGTTTTTTTCGGTTATATAAAGAATAAAAGGCAGGTGAGAGTTGATATTGGACCACTGGAAAATGATGTTGGTGAAGTAGTAATAGGGAACAAAGAAATAGCAGATGAACTTATAAGTACTTCGCTTCAGTCTTTACTGTGGAACACACTAGCTGTATGCCAGAGATCTGTGAGTGCCATTGCTATTATAAAGGAAAAAGTATGAGGCAGACTGAAAGGTCTTAAGTTGGATAAGTCACCTGGACCAGATGGTCTACATCCCAGAGTCCTGAGAGAGGTTGCTGAAGAGATAACAGATGCATTGGTCATGATCTTTTAAGAATCACTTGATTCTGGCATGGTTCCAGAGGAGAGGAAGATTGCAAATGTCACTCCACTCTTTAAGAAGGAAGGTCAGCAAAAGACAGGAAATTATAGGCCAGTTAGCCTGAACTCAGTGGTTGGGAAAATGTTGGAGTCTATTATTAAGGATGAGGTTTTGGGTACTTGGAGACAAATGATAAAGTAAAATCAGCATGGTTTCTGTGAAGAGAAATCTTGTCTGACAAATCTGTTAGAATTTTTTGAGGAAGTAACAGGCAGGGTGGACAAAGGAGAGGCAGTGGATGTCATTTAGTTGGATTTTCAGAAGGCATTTGATTCGGTGCCTCACATGAGGCTGTTCAACAAGATAAAATCCTGTGGTGTTACAGGAAATATACTGGCATGGAGAGAGGAATGGCTGACAGGCAGGAGGCTGCGAGTGGGAATAAAAGTTGCCTTTTCTGGTTGGCTGCCTGTGACTAGTGGTGTTCCCTAGAGGTCAGTATTGGATCCACTACTTTTCACATTGTCAATAATTTGGATAGTGGAATTGGTGGCTTTGTGGCAAAATATGTGGAAGTTAAAAAATTAGGTGGAGGGTTAGGTAGTGCTGAGGAAGCAATGCGATTGCAGCAGGACTTTGACAAATTGGAAGAATGGGCAAAAAAGTGGCAGATGGAATACAGCGTTGGGAAATGTATGATAATGCATTGTGGTAAAAGGAACAATAGTGAAGACTATTCTCTAAATGGGGAGAAAATTCAAACATCAGAAAAGCAAAGGGACTTAGGAGTCCTCGTGCAAGACTCCCAGGTTATAGCAAAGAAGGCGAATGCAATGCTGGCACTTATTTCAAGGGGAATAGAATATTAAAGCAAGGGGGTATTGCTGAGGCTTTATAAGACACTAGTCAGGCCACACTTGGAGTATTGTCAACAGTTTTGGGCCCCTTATCTCAGAAAGGATGTATTGTTATTGGAGAGAGTCCAGAGGAGGGTCATGAGGATCGGAATGAAGGGGTTAACATATGAGAAGCATTTGGCAGCTTTGGACCTGTACTCACTGGAATTTAGAAGAGTGTGGGGTAACCTCATTGAAACCTACCAAATATTGAAAGGAGTAGATAAGGTGGATGTGGAGAAGATGTTGCCTCTGGTGGGGGTATCCAGAACTAGAGGGCACAGCCTCTAGATTGAGGGGAGACCTTTTAGAACCGAGGTAAGGAGGAATTTTTTTAACCAAAATGTGGGATGCTCTGCCACAGGCTGGGGTGGAGGCCAAGTCTGTGAGTAACTTTAAAGCAGAAGTTGACAGGTTCCTGATCGGTTAGGGGATCAAAGGATATGGTGAGAGAGCAGGTGTATGGGGTTGAGTGGGATCTGGGATCAGCCATGATGAAATGGCAGTGTAGACTCAATAGGTTGAATGGCCTAGTTCTGCCCATTTGTCTTATGGTCTTTTGGTCTTACTATCTTAAGACTTAACATTTATGGAAAACAAATGTCAAAGAACTCCTGTTACAGCTATTTATATTTTAAAGGAAGCACAGGCAACAAAGAGCTTTTGAAATGTCATAACTGTAAAATATAGAAAAACAACATTCATCTCACAGAAAGAAAGAAGCCAGAGATTATGCAATATTCTAAACACAAGAAAGTCTGCAGATGCTGGAAATCCAAAACAACATACACAAAATGCCGGAGGAACTCAGCAGGTCATACAACATCTCGGGAAATAAATAAACAGTTGACGTTTCGGGACGAGACCCTTCTTCAGGACTGAAAACAAAGAGGGAGTTTGCCAAAATAAAGAGCTGTGGGGAGGGGAAGGAGGATAGTTTGAAGGTGATAAGTGAAGCTAGGTGGGCTGGTATAATAAAGGGCTAGAGAAGAAGGGATCTGATTGGAGAGGAGAGTGGACCATAGGAAAAAGGGACGGGTGGGATGATAGGCGGGTGAGAAGAGGTAAGAGGACAGAGAGGGGAGTAAAAGAAGAGGTTGGTGGAGAGATTTTTTATATAGGATGGAGAAATCAATATTCATGCCATCAAGCTGGAGGCTACCCTGACGGAATATAAGATGTTCAATATACAATATGCAATATTCTGTTTTAGAACATTGTCTGAGAGAGGAAGTTCACAAGAGAGGACTGAATATTCTATCTTTTGAAATACACATGTAGCTGTGGGGTGACTATTCATAAGGATACTGCTCCTGAAATCAACTGACTTAGAGGAAGGAATAGTGTCCCTCCAGCATCTGGTTTATAACAATGTGAACTCCCATGGTCTCCCATGGAATCTTGAGAGCCTCAGGATTCGGGAGAGTAGATTTAGGACGGAGATGAGGAAGAATTGCTTTTCCCAGAGAATGGTGAATCTGTGGAATTCTCTGCCAATGAAGCAGTGGAGGATACCTCTGTAAATATATATAAGACTCCCAGCCTTCCCTTCATCCCTTATCCCCTCTCCATTCCTCTAATCCCTCATCCTCCCCTCTGCCTGCTCTCCCTGAACATCCCAACACCCCTCCTCAACCTGAGACTTCCCACTCCTTACCCTCCCTTAACCCCAGTCCCAACCCTTGCCGTGTCTTCACCATCCCCCCCTGACCTTCCCCTATCTGAGGCAGAATGCTCTGTCCTCAGTAAGAGCCTCACTTTTGTCCCCCTCCGCCCCCACCTCAGCGAGTTCCGTGCCCGCCATGATGCTGAACTCTTCTTCCCCCGCCTACGTCTCCGAGCCTACTACTTCAACAAGGATTCCCCCTCCCCCCCAGTGATGATCCATTCTCCCAACTTCTACGCTCCTCCTCCTCCTGGACACCCCCATCGGGCCTTCTACCTGCTCTCGACCTTTTCATCTCTAACTGTCGCCGAGACATCAACCATCTCAACTTCACCACCCCTCTCTCCTATTCTAACGTCACTCCCTCTGAACGCACTGCCCTCGACTCTCTCCACACTAACCCCAACCTCACCATCAAACCTGCAGACAAAGGTGGTGCCGTAGTAGTCTGGCGAACGTCCTCTACCTCACTGAGGCCAAATGGCAGCTCTCCGAGACCTCCTCGTACTTACCCCTGCCACAGGACCCCACCAAAAAACATCAATCCACTGTTTCCTGCACCATCTCCACCCTCATCAACTCTGGACACCTTCCTCCCTCAGCCAAAAAACTCATCATTCCCACACCCTGCACAGCTCGGTTTTACCTCCTCCCCCAAGATCCACAAGCCTGACTGTCCCGACAGACCCATAGTTTCAGCCTGCTCCTGCCCCACTGAACTTGTGTCTGCCTACCTGGACTCCATTTTATCCCCCATAGTTCAGACTCTCCCCACCTACATCCAGGATACATCCCATGCCCTTCCCCTCTTCAATAACTTCCAATTCCCCAGCCCCGACTGCTTCATTTTTACCATGGATGTTCAATCCTTATACATCTCCATCCCCCATCAAGAAGGCCTCAAAGCCCTCCGCTACTTTTTGGATAACAGACCCCACTAGTTCCCCAGCACCACCACACTCCTCTGGTTGGCGGAGCTTGTTCTAACTCTCAATAACTTCTCCTTTGGTTCTTCCCACTTGCTCCAGATCAAGGGTGTAGCCATGGGCACGCGCATGGGCCCCAGCTATGCCTGTCTCTTTGTGGGTTATGTGGAACAGTCTATGCTCCAAATCTATACTGGCACCACTCCCCAACTTTTCCTCCGCTACATTGACGACTACATTGGTGCTGCTTCCTGCACCCATGCTGAGCTCATCAATTTCATCAACTTTGCTTCTAACTTTCACCCAGTCCTTAAATTCACTTGGTCCATCTCGGACTCTTCTCTCCCCTTTCTTGATCTCTCGGTCTCCATCTCTGGAGACAGACTATCCACTGACATCTTCTACAAACCCACTGACTCCCATAACTATCTTGACTATACCTCTTTCCACCCTGCCCAATGCAAAAATGCCATTCCCTATTCCCAGTTCCTCCGTCTCCGCCGCATCTGCTCCCAGGATGAGGCTTTCCGTTCCTGGACTTCTCAAATGTCCTCTTTCTTTCAGGATCATGGTTTCCCTTCTGGCATCATCAAAGATGCCCTCACCCGCATCTCCTCCACTTCTTGCACTTCAGCCCTTAACCCACCCTCCCATCACCACAACAGGGACAGGGTTCCCCTTGTCCTCACCTACCACCCCACCAGCCTCCAGATCCAACACATTATCCTGCGCAACTTCCGCCACCTTCAACAGGACCCCACCACCAAGCACATCTTTCCCTCCCTACACCTCTCAGCTTTTCGCAGGGATCGTTCCCTCCGTGACTACCTGGTCCAAACGTCCCTCCCCACAGAACTCCCACCTGGCACTTATCCCTGCAAGCGCAAATGCTACACCTGTCCCCACACCTCCCTCCTTACCACCATTCCGGGCCCCAGACAGTCCTTCCAGGTGAGGCAACACTTCACCTGCAAGTCTGCTGGAGTTGTCTATTGCATCCGGTGCTCCTGGTGCAGCCTCCTCTACATCGGCAAGACCCGACGCAGATTGGGGGACCACTTCGTCAAGCACCTACACTCTGTCCGTCACAATAGACAGGACCTCCCAGTTGCCACCCACTTCAACTCTGCCTCTCATTCCCATCTAGATATGTCCATACATGGCCTCCTCTACTGCCATGATGAGGCCAAACTCAAGTTGGAGGAACAACACCTCATCTACCGTCTGGGTAGCCTCCAGCCTGGTGGTATGAACATTGAATTCTCCAATTTCCGGTAATTCCCTCCCCCTCCCCCTTCCCCTATCCCAGGTCCCTCTCTGCCTCTCTCCCCTTTCAACTTTCTGCTTCTTTATCTCTACAGTTCTTTCATGCTTATCCCCTCCCCCTCTCCCCTTTATCTTTCCTTTGATTGGTTTTCCACCTGGCGCCTCTAGGCCCTACCCCCTCCCCTATCTCTATTACTGGGCTTTGGCCCTCTCTTCCCCCCCCCCATTCCTGATGAAGGGTCTTGGCCCGAAACGTTGGCTACTCTTTTCTCACGGATGCTGCCTGACCTGCTGAGTTCTTCCAGCGTTGTGTACGTATTCTGTATAAGACCAGGTTGGATAGATTTTTGCATAGTAGTGGAAAAGGCAGGTAGGTGGAGGTTAGCCATGGGCAGATCAGCCATGATCTTATTAAATGGTGGAGCAGGCTTGATGGGCCAAATGGCCGACTCCTACTCCTATTTCTTATGTCCAGTGAAAGTTGCCTTTAGCTTTTTTGCCCTCTATGCTTCAATATGTTACTCATTGATCTGAAGACGTTTATAGCTTTGCTGAGTCTGCACTGGATGTTGTCCTTGATCCCACCATCCTGCCGAATGGTGCTGCCCAGGTCGAGAGTCTGTCACTGTTGGGTAAGTCAAATGCCATATGCCGTATGACTCTACATTGAGGCTCATGGTTTCAGTCTTTGTCTGGCTCACTCTGAGTCCAACCTGTCCACTAAAGGTACACAGGCACTGAGTTTTCTCATGCCTGTGCTCGTATGTACGTGATAGTAATGCAAGGTCATCTGCAAAGTTAAGGTTTTCTAAAGTAGAGAATAAAGCCCACCTAATGCCTCTCTGCTTATCTTTCATTGTGTGCCTCAGAAGCCAGTCAATCACTAGCTTAAATAAAATCACTGACATCACACAGACTGACTCCTGTCTTGACTTCAAAGCTCAAATTGCAAGTGAAGTTAGCATACTAACTCTGGATAAGCTGGACAATTTGGGAAGGGTCCTGTATGATCCGAGAAATTGCCTGAGGCTCTCCCTGTGAACCTTGTCAAAAGCCTTTTCAAAGTCCACAAAATACACATAGAGTTGCCTCTGCCACTCTGTGCACTGTTCTATGATGTTACGCAGTGTGAAGATCTGGTCAGCACAGCCTCTGTTTCTCCTGAAGCCAACTTGCTCTTTCCTCAAGCGCACATCGACAGAATCTGTAATCCACTGATGAGAATTTTGCTGGGCGCTAACAAAAGTGTGGTGTCACACATGTTGCTGCAATCATTTAGTGCTCCTTTCTTGGGGAGAGGTCATAAAATAAAGAGATATACCCTCAAATGCTCCAGTATGAGCTCCAACGTTATGTGTACATTGGACTGGTTTAACTGAAATGAGCCCTTTTCTTTTTCATACCAACTGTTTGATAAAGCTGAAATTAGTAAATATACATTCTTTATAATTTTATGTGGTGAATGATCTGTTATTTCTTGCTGACTGATAATTGTGTATGGACAGTATTTTCACAGCATTCACTCAAATAGAGGTCCTTAACCAGAACATCACAACATTCCTATTTGGTTGAACCCCAAGTCATACCCACCTGACCTGCTGAGTCACGTGGCTGTTAGCAGAGTTAGCTAATGAGCCGAATATGCATTTGAGCACTGGTGAGAGGGTTGTACTAATAAAGCCTTGCTTTAATATTCTAATCCTCTCAAAATGAATGTTAACGTTGTATTTGCTTTTCTCACTACCAATTCAACCCACAAGTTAACAGTTAGGAGATCCTACACGAGGACTCCCAAGTCCCTTTGCACCTCAGATTTCTGAATTTGTTCCCTACTTAGAAAATAGTGACACTTATATTTTCCCTAACATTCCGTATGTACTGCTAACATGTAACAAGGAGGGCTTCCCGATGACAAAGTACCCATGTGTAACCAGAGAGCTGTGCCTGTCCTGTGGCAGCACTGCCCTCACCTGGTTGGAGGTCACACCACCTGCCAGTCAACATTTCGCACCTCCCAACTAATCAATGCTCACCTAACCATTGGCCACCTTAATTGGATTAACCTGTCTAGCACCAAGCCGTTGGCCCCCTGACCTATAAAAGGTGCTACATCTGCTTGGTTCTCTTTCTCTTTTGCCATCCTCGAGGGACCACCCTGCTTCACTCCAGGTAAGGTGTGCATTGAATAGGGTTGTGGGAGTGTTTACTGTTGTCCCTTTAGCAAAGAGCCGTGCTTACCCATAACCAAAGGGGGGGGGGCAAGTATTGTAGTTACTTTTCTCCTGCTTGTATGTGTACCTGTACTCCGTCCCCACACCGCTTTCCCGTGTATTGTACTGCAGACCTGACTTCTCCCACACTCCTCTATTCTAAGTGTTTGTATGAATACTGTAGCTGCTTGTGTTGTTCCTGAGCCTTTTCTCCCCTTGTAAGTGAACTCCTCATTGTTAAAACTGTGTGTCCAGAGCTCTTGCCTTGAGACCAAAAAAACCTTTCTCATTTCCATCACAACACCATGCCAGTTTATTATACTGTACAGTAACTGCCATGCATGGCACATTCTAGTGTGTCCATTTATGCTGTTCAAAAATCTGTTTAAATTCTCAAGAACTTGACTGTACTTGTGGTGTCCATTGATGTGCCATCACCCTTGATGGAAGGTCATTTTTTTTGTCTGGTGTTCTGATTTTATTTGCTCCTTTGAATCTTTCCTCCTACTAACAGTTGAGTCTTTTAGGTCCACGCTGAGACCTCATGCAAGCACCCTGTCAGGAACAGAAGGCCAGTTCAACCACAGGATCAGATTAGTTTAAAATAGCTAGTTCTATCAATGCTATTCATCGCCAGATGTAATGAACCCAGCTGTCAGCCAAGAAAGCAAGCCATCGACTGCTCACAAGAGAAAACTCCAGCGGAACTTGTAATTATTCTCTCCATAGTTCCATGGAAAAGGATGATGGAAAATGTGACCATGTAAACAAAATGAAAGTAATTGCTGTTTTATTTCTGTAACTGGTAGCTCAAATTTATAGTTAGAAGAATAGCATTTTTTTTTTGCCTTAGAGATGGTTAAAAAATGATGTGTAAAAACTGAAGATACTTGATAGACCAAATAAGGGACCTATTTACAGAAAGTTGAATGACTAAATTTAAGAAGACTAACAAAAGAACCCTCAGTAAGATCAGCAAAAGATACATTTTACTGAAAGAAATGCAGATGATAGAAATCTGAAATAAAAAAAGTGTTGTAATTATCTTCTGAAGAAAAGTAATTGATCTGAACCATAATTTCTATTTCTCTCTTCACTGATGCTCTCTGATCCACTATTTCCAGAAATTATTTTAAAATGTGATGGCATGCATCTCAAAAATAACTTGTTAAATTTAATCAAGACATGAGAAAAAATGAAATGTGTGGTATTGTGGGTAAAGAGCATTGGTGTTGAACAATCTGGATAGTTTCCAAGAGTTGATAGAGGCATGATGGGCCAATTAAATCCCTCTGTTTTGAATCACTTTAGCAACGACTCTTTGCTATATGTTCATGATTTCATGCATATGTTTAATTATAATAGAAGCACCTACATAACCATTACAATTATGTCTTGCTTACATAAGAACTTTATGAACATAGATGCCAGAAATTAAAAATGCAAAACACTGAACTGTAATGCACATAGGTTTTGAAGATTACAGACAAAAATAGTGGAGCATCAGTAAACTGTAGTATTCATATCGAAGATACTTTGCTATGCTCTCATTTTCCCTCTCCAAATTGGAATCATGAGCTCCTCTCAGAATGGTTTTATATTTTTTTACCATAAGCATAAAAATCCAGATTTCTTGGATTCTTTTCCTCTGATGTTGTAGTTTGGAAGGGAGGTGCTCTATATAGCAGTTCTGGCTATATGCTTTCTGTTATGGTTTGCAAGTGCACCGGACATTTGTCTCATCACAATCAATAATATTCTGTCGGCCAATCCAATCTGAGTGCTCATTTCTAACTTCACATTCTGCTGGCCTGTTGTTTCCTATTTCATTTCATGTGCTCCAGCTTCTTGTATCAATTACATGCAGCAGAAAGTCTGGGTGGTGTCTGCACCCTGAGAGTGAGTGAAGTGACCCTTCTTCTTAACTTCCCTCTTTGCCCACTGTCACGATATTGAAAAAAGGCAGGAATTGGGTTGGAATGAGGGAGAAAGTACCTCAAAGAATCTGTGGGGAGGCAAGGGAATGCAAGTGCTGGGATCTGGATAGGCTGAGCAGCAGGGAAGGAATTGATGATGTCTTGGTGGAAATCCTGTATCAGGGTTTCAAGTTTCAAAGTACATGTAATATCAGAGCATGTATACAGTATGCAACCTGAAATTTGTCCTCTTCACAGATAGCCACGAAACAAAGAAACCCCATACAGCAATAGAAGCATTGAAGCCCAAAGACGCCCCCCCCCCCCCGCTTTAGCCAAGTAGCAGCAAAAGAGAGTAGAGAGGGAAGATATCCGCTAAAAAGAAGAGACGTGGAATGGTGAGGGAGGAGCCCAATATGATTGGTGGTCTGAGGAGAAGTGAAAGATGACAGAAGTGCAGGGTGGGAGGTGAGGTGGGAGGGGGGTGTAAAGTTGGGAGGTATTAGCCAATGCGTAATTGAGAGATGTAGACAAAGGGAGAAAAAAAAGGCAAAAATGTTGTAGGTTGCAGTGGAACATTGATAGGATGAAGAGCTGGGATGAGAAGTGGCAGATGGCATTCACTTAAAGTGATTCACTTTGGAAGTAATACAGGGCTAACGGCAAGATTCTTAGCAGTGTGGACAAACAGTGGGATCTTAGAGGCCACATTCACATATCCCTCAAAGTTGCCACACAAATTGATGACTGTTAAGAAGATGTATGGTGTGTTGGCCGTCATTAGTCAGGGATTGAGTTTAAATGCCATAAAGTAATGTTATAGCTCGATAAAACTCTGGTTAGACCACACTTGGAATATTGTGCCCAGTTCTGGTCGCCTCATTAGAGGGAGGATGTGGGAGCTTTAGAGGGTGCAGAGGAGATTTCCAGGATGTTGCCTGGATTAAAGGGCATGTCTTATGAAGATAGGTTGAATGTGCTATGACTTTTCTCCTTGGAGTGAAAAAGGATAAGAAGTGTCTTGATAGAGGCCTACAAGATGATAAGAAGCATAGATCGCATAGATAGCCAGAAGCATTTTTCCAGAGTAGAAATGGTTATGTAACACTTACCCAACAGGCTGGTATATGTCTAGAGGAAAAGGAGATCCAGCCACACACCAACCCCACCTCCCGTACACGCAGGTGCTGTGAGAATCGAGTTTATGCCTCGCGCCCGCCCACAGTATCAAACCCACAACAAATACCATTATGAAATACACTTTAAAGAGTTTACTAAAATTAAGAGTATTAGGCAATACAATATATATGCAAGGAAAAAAACAAAAGGCGCCAACTTATCAAAGTTCAGTCAGTTTAGTGCACATCGTTGGAGCTCAATCATCGAACCATCCGACCCCTCGTCGCTTGCCTCCGACCTCCACGTCTTCGCACCTAGGACCCCCCGGTGGTCTTCCGAACAGTGCCGCGCACGTCCACCTTCCTCGGCGTCTTCCTCCCGACTCCCCACCAAAAGCCTGCGAAAACCCCTTCCCCACGTACCCAGCCTCACCAGACAAAATAACATTCCCCATTGGTTAACAAATGAATACAATTACCATATCAGCAAGTATAAACCGAGAGAAACACTTATCAGACAAAGAAGCATTCCTACTCTTAACAAACCAAAAAAACCTATTTTGAGTAACATACACAGGACATTGTACATTCTCTCCCCACCAGCAAATGTCATGCCCTCATGGCATTACCAGAGTTCCCCAAAGCTTCTTGCAACACACAAAACCCAACCCAGGTGCAGAAAACAGTGACATAACTACCCAGAGCAGTAGAAATCACACTCAGTTCTACTGGTATCACATATGTCAACCGCTCCGGGGGGTGCCTAATTCTCTGAGATCTCCATACCCCTTCTGCCCCACTGGGCTCCCTCTTCACCTGCGAACCCACTGTCTCGGACACCCCAGGTCTACCTGACAGACCCTCACCCCCTTCCTCAAGGGGGTCCTCCCTCACCTGAGAACACTCCGGCTCACGCTCGGGTTCCACCCTCTCTCCCCCCAATGTTGGCTGCCTCTCCATCTGACCCTCAAGACCTTCCCTCCTCTCACCCAACTCAGTATGGGAAGGGCCGGGAGCCTCCTCTTCTGGTACTGGAGCGCCAGCGAATGGGAACAGGGGCCACTCATCTGAGTCATCCTCTTCCGAATCGGTATCCATTCCCGGGTGAGGGACCCGTCCCTGCTCTTCAGCAGCGGTCTCTTCCCTTTCTCCGCGCCCTCGCAGAGTCCTTGTACTAGGCGCAACCTCCCACTCGGGATCCTTGTCCACCCGCACCGCTTGACCCAGCGGCAGCAGGTGATTCCGATGGAGTACCTTGATAGGCCCTTTCCCATCCTCAGGTTTCACCCGGTAAACTGGCAGGTTCGGCATCTGGCTCTCTATTACATAGGGGCTGGCCGCCCATTGATCTGCCAACTTGTGCTTACCAGGGAGTCCCAAATTCCGTAAAAGGACCCGGTCACCCGGCAATAATTGGACAAACTTCACCTTTTGATCATACCGCATCTTATTCCTCTGATTTTGTTTGGTAGCCGCCGCCTCGGCCAACTCGTACGCCCGCTGTAACTCCCTCTTCATATCGGACACATACTTTAGATAGGACTTCCCAGGTAATTCACCCACTTCACCCCCAAAACACAAGTCAATTGGCAACCTCACTTCCCGCCCGAACATCAGATAATAGGGCGAGTACCCTGTAGCATCATTGCGAGTACAATTGTAACAGTGAACCATTTGTCCAATATGATGACTCCATCTACTTTTCTGCCCAATCTCCAGTGTCCCGAGCATATCCAACAGGGTCCTGTTGAACCTCTCTGGCTGAGGATCTCCCTGTGGGTGATAAGGGGTAGTCCTGGATTTCTCAACCCCAAGCATAGTCAATAATTCATGGATAAGGCGGCTCTCAAAGTCCCGCCCCTGATCGCTATGGATTCGCCTGGGAAGGCCGTAATGAACAAAATACTTCTCCCATAACACCTTCGCCACTGTCGTCGCCTTCTGATCCTTAGTGGGAAATGCCTGAGCATAGCGAGTGTAATGATCGGTAATGACTAAGACATTCGCGGTGTTGCTGGTGTCAGGTTCAATCGACAGAAAATCCATACATACCAGGTCCAGAGGTCCCGCACTCTGCAAGTGCGACAGTGGAGCCGCCAACGCGGGCAGGGTCTTCCTTCCGATGCAACGACTGCAGCCCCTACAGTATTCTTCGACTTCCCCCCTCATCCGGGGCCAGTAGAACCGGTCTTTGAGTAATCCATAGGTCTTTTACACCCCCAAGTGTCCAGAATCATCATGTAAGGCCTGGAGTACAGCCTGCCGATACTCCTCCGGCAGGACCAGTTGCCAACAGCGGGGTTGGTCCGGAGGCGCTGTTACCCGGTACAAGATTTGGTTCTTTAACTTTAACCGAGACCACTCCTTCAATAACAGAGGCACGAATGGGTGCTTCGCCTTCTCAGCCAACGCCACATCCCCCTTCTCGACCGCTCTCCACACAGTGCCAATGCCCGGGTCATTTTGCTGAGCAGCTGCCACTTCCCCCGGACTCAGTTCCGGCAACTGTTTAGTCCGCAGTGCGGTCAGGTCACAGTAAGCCAGGGGTATGGCGTCGTCAAAAACCCCCAAATGGTCCACGGCTCGTTCCAACCTCCCTCTTCCCTCGGCCTTCACGGTGATAGCAAACTGGCACATCGCCTTCACTCCAGGGGTAGGGACACTCTCCCACTCCTCGTCCTTCTCCTGTTCCCCTGGCTCCCGACGTGACAAAGCATCCGCATCGACATTCTTGCTTCCGGGGCGGTACCTCAGGCTGAAATCATATACAGACAAGGCCACCAGCCACCGATGTCCTGTGGCATCCAGCTTCGCCGAAGTCAAAATATAAGTGAGAGGATTGTTATCCATTCTCACCTCAAACTTGGCTCCGTACAGGTAATTGCCCAGCTTGTCCACCACCGCCCACTTCAGCGCCAGGAACTCCAACTTGTGAGTGAGATAGTTTCTCTCAGATGGCGACAAGCTTCGGCTGACAAAGGCTACCGGCCTCATTGCTTTGCCATGCTCCTGGTACAGAACAGCCCCTAGACCCTCTCGGCTGGCATCCGTGTGCAGCACATATGGCTTCTGGGGATCGGCAAAAGCCAACACTGGGGCCTGGGTCAGTGCCCTTTTCAAAGATCGGAACGCCTCTTCACATCGATCATCCCATCTCGAGCCAAAAGTTTCCGCCGGGTTCCAGTATCCTCCAGCATCCTGCCTCTGGTCCCCCTTCCTTTTCTTTCCCACCGGGGGATAGCCACACAACAGCTGAGTCAATGGGTGACACACTTTGGTGTATCCTTTCACAAATTGGCAGTAATACCCACAGAACCCCAAAAATGAGTGCAGAGCGCCCACTGTCTGGGGTCTCGGCCATGTGGTCATGGCCTCTATCTTGGTTGGATCAGTAGCCACTCCCTCTTGCGAAATGATATGGCCAACGTAGCTAACCGATGACTTGCAGAACTGGCATTTGTCCAGGGAAAGCTTCAACCCTTCTTCATTAAGCCAGCCCAACACCTTCAACAGCCTCTCCTCATGTTCCTCCAAAGTCGATCCAAACACTATCAAATTGTCCAGATACACCAGCACCTCTAACAGATTCATATCCCCCACAGTTCTCTTCATGAGCCTCTGGAAGGTGGCTGGGGCCCCCGATATGCCTTGGGGCATTCGTTCGAACTGAAAGAACCCCAGCGGGCAGATAAAAGCGGTCTTCTCTTTATCGCCCGCACTCATCGGGATCTGGTAATACCCACTTCTTAAGTCCAGCACACTGAACCACTTCGCACCACTCAGGCAGGCCAACGCATCCTCGACCCTCGGAACAGTATATTGATTAGGGACAGTTCGCCGATTCAGAGTCCTGTAGTCAACACACATGTGCACTCTTCCATTCTTCTTCTGTGCCACCACTATTGGGGACGCATAAGGACTTCGGGACTCAGCTATGATTCCGGCCTCCTTCAACGTGCACAAGTGTTGCCGCACGTCCTCAAAATCTGCCGGAGCCAGCCACCGGGATCTCTCTCGGAACGGGGTGTCCTCCGTCACCCGGATGGTGTGGCGAGTGCTTTTGGAGCAGCCAACATCAAACTCGCCCTGAGAAAAAACAGCTTCCATCTTCAGCATCTTCTCCACTAGTCTGTGTTTCCACTCCGGCGACACAGGGGAATCCCCGAAGTTAAAGTCTTCAGCGGTCAGCTTCCTTCGATGCTCCGATCCCTCCACGTTAGGGGTCCTCACCGGTGCGCTAGACATTACCGTCACCGGGAACAGATGTGCCAGCGGCATTCCCCTCTTAAAGGTGATTTCTCTTGCCGTGGTGTTCCTGACACTTATAGCTATACACCTCGCATGTACCACCCCTGGTCTCTGCACTTCGGGCCTCACCAGCGCCCCCGCCGGAAATCGTGTCTCCCCTTCAAGATCGTCCAGGGCGTCTACTAACAGGGCTTCACTCGTCAGCACCCTGGGGAATCTGGGGGTCCCCATCACGAGTGCTACCTCCCCTGGTCGGATCACCTTGGGCCTCGCCTGCGTACACCACACCGTCCCTTGTTTACACTCTGGGTCCAGCCCTTGGGAGGCGACCCCTTCTTCGAACACCACTCGAAACACTGGATGCACCGAGAGGGTCTCCAGAAAGTTTTCTCCCCCTTTCTCCTTACAAGCTCCCAGGAGCCGTCGCACAACGGGGGAGTTAGTCCCCACCAGGAGGGCAGCACCACCGGTTTCCACCGGGTCGGGACACACCAACACCAATGTCTCAATAGCTTCAGACACTCCCACATCGCCCTCCGAGAACTCCAATCTCACCGATAGGTACCCATCGTACGGGTAGTCACCCTTGCTCACACCCCAAATCTGCAGTGCGTCAAATGGGGTTACGGGCAAATGCTTTAGATATTGATTGTAGAAAGACCGGTACAATAAGGTCACCTGCGATCCCGTATCAAGAACGGCTTTTGTGTAAACTCCCTCTATCCGTAGACCCACACTTGCACGGGGTCCTACCAGCCCATCTGGAATAGAGGCGTGGGCACCCGGTGGTCCCCTGGCTGATCTCTGGGAACATGTTCCTCCAGAGGCTCCAGTCCGTTCCCTCACTGAGCCTCTCCTAAGTTTCCCGACACCTCTCCCTTCTTAGTCGCAGGGGGGCTTGTCCTCCGCGGGACTCCTTGTCTCTCACAATCCCACCTAAAGTGTCCCTCCTCTCCACAGCTATAGCACACCCTCGGCCGCCCACAGTCCCGCCTGAAATGCCCCTCTTTCCCACAGTTAAAGCACACGCTGCCTGCTGCCCCTCCTCTCCCAGGACGACTCCAGCTCCCAACCCACTGCATTGGTCGCACCTGAGAGTGGGTACCTCCCCTGTCCCTCCCCTCCAGAGGGGGTTCTCTACTCCTCGGTGGGTTGTCAGTCCTCCACCCAGCCACCACTTCCTGTATCGCTGAGGATCGCTCCCATAGGTCCGCGCCCCTTTGCTGCCCCAACGCTCTCTCTTCCTCCTGCACCTCTCTAATCAGTTGCCCAAACGATGGATAGGGGCCCTTCCTATAAGCCTGCCGGATAGTCCACACCACCTTGTCCTTCTCCAGAGAGCCACTGAATATCTGACTCATCCTCACGCTAGCCACGTCAGGCGCCTTCACTACCCCCTGGCGCCGCAACCCCGTAAGCATCCCCTCCATCCGAAATATGTACTCGGAGAGCTTTTCCCCTCTCTGTTGCTCCAGGCATTGGAACTCTGCTAAAAGCAGCCAGGGTTCCCCTGACAACCCAAATGCTCCCTCCAAAACTTCTAAGCATTCCTCCACTGAAGCCCCAGGCTTCTCAGCTTTCAACTCCCGGACTGTTTTGGCTGCTAAACCCCTCAAACTTCCCACCAATCGCTGCCTCTTCTCCTCCTTCGAGCCTGGCCACTCCTCTAACATCAAGGATGTATGCTCGATCCAGGTCTCATAGTCCACCTCCCCGTCCGGAGTAGGCTTGGCTCCGGAGAACACCCCCAGCTTCAACCGTGGCCTCTCGGCCACTCCCACCAGGGAGTTAAGTGCGGCTGCCAGCTCTGAGGCTTCTACCCTACCTGGGGAGCGGGGCCTAGTCATAACTCCCTCCTCCCACCTCCCTTTACTAGTGCCTGCCACCTCTCTGGGGTTTTCCTCTAGCTCTAGCTCCTCCTCCGGTGTCTCCTCAGCCTCATCCTCGGAGATGGTGTGGAGCCCCCACAGCCCCGCCTCCCCTGGAACACAGACCGTCGCCAGCAGTTCCAACGTCATGACGTCAGCACTCGTACGAACCAACACCCAGCTAGACTCCACCTCTTTACCACACCGTCTAGCTACCAATTCTACCTGCCCCATACCTTTCACCAAACTTAAGCCCTGCACTAACGCGTCTCCCGAAACTCGAAAATCCATTCCGCTCACTGCACAGGCATACTGCACCAGTACATCTTCCAACTCGCACCAGCTAACAATCTTATCTCTGTCCATCTCTGCTCTGCTGCCTGCGCGATTCCACAGCCCCTGACAATCCAATCCCAGATGAGCCCCCACAAATGTAACACTTACCCAACAGGCTGGTATATGTCTAGGGGAAAAAGAGATCCAGCCACACACCAACCCACCTCCCATACACGCAGGTGCTGTGAGAATCGCGTTTATGCCTCGCGTCCACCCACAGTATCAAACCCACAACAAATACCATTATGAAATACACTTTAAAGAGTTTACTAAAATTAAAAGAGTATTAGGCAATACAATATATATGCAAGGAAAAAAACAAAAGGCGCCAACTTATCAAAGTTCAGTCAGTTTAGTGCACATCATTGGATCTCAACCATCGAACCATCCGACCCCTCGTCGCTTGCCTCCAACCTCCACGTCTTCGCACCTAGGACCCTCCGGTGGTCTTCCGAACAGTGCCGCGCACGTCCACCTTCCTCGGCGTCTTCCTCCTGACTCCCCACCAAAAGCCCGCGAAAACCCCTTCCCCACGTGCCCAGCCTCACCAGACAAAATAACATTCCCCATTGGTTAACAAATGAATACAATTACCATATCAGCAAGTATAAACCAAAACAACTGCAAGAGAAACACTTATTAGACAAAGAAGCATTCCTACTCTTAACAAACCAAAAAAAAACATTTTGAGTAACATACACAGGACATTGTACAGTTACTACAAGTGGAAATAATTTTTTGGTGATTCAAGGAAAGTATGGGGAATATCAGAGGCAGATTCTTTATGCAGAGTGCTGGAGGCTTGGAAAACCCCTGCTAGGGTGGTGGTAGAGGCAAATATATTAGGGGCATTTAAGAACACTCTTCAAAAGGCACATAGATGATAGAAAAATGGATGGCTAGTCAGAGAGAATAGTTAGATTGATAGAGTAGAGTCATATAGTCATAGAAAAATACGGCACAGAAACAGTCCACTAGGCCCATTTAGTGCATGCCAAACTATTTAATCTGCCTACTCCCAATGACCTGCACTGGGACCATAGCCCTCCATATCCCCACCATCCACATACCTATACAAACTTCTCTTTAACATTGAAATCGAGCTCACTTGCACCATTTGCATTAGCAGCTGGTTCCACACTCTCACAACCCTCTGAGTGAAGAAGTTTCCCCTCATGTTCCACTTAAACTTTTCATCTTTCACACTTTACCCATGACCCCTGGTTGTGGTCCCACCCAACTTTAGTGGAAAAAGCCTGCTGACATACTGCCTTATGTATACCCCTTATAATTTTGTACAGCTCTATAAAATGTCCTCTCAATCTACATTCCAAAGAATAAAGTCCTAACCTATTCAATCTTTCCTTATAACCCAGGTCCTCCAGTCCCGGCAACATCCTTGTAAATCTTCTCTGTACTTTTTTGATCTTATTTACATCTTTCCTGTAAGTAAGCAACCAAAACTGCACAAAATACTGCAAATTGGGCCTCACCAACATCTTATAAAATTTCAACATCTCCTACACTCGATACTTTGATTTATGAAGGCCAATATGCCAAAATCTTTCTTTACAACCCTATCTAACTGTGACACCACTTTCAAGGAATTGTGGACCTGTATTTCCAGATCCCTTTGTTCTACAGCACTTCTCAGTGCTGGATCATTCACTGACCTCGGTCAGTCCGGATCAGAGGCAGCATCTCCAACACCATTACACTGAGCATGGGGGGCCCCCAGGGCTGTGTGCTCAGTCCACTGCTGTTCACTCTGCAGACCCATGACTGTGCTGCAACACACAGCTCGAACCACATCATCATGTTTGCTGATGACATGACTGTGGTGGGTCTCATCAGCAAGAATGACGAGTCAGCTTACAGAGAGGAGGTGCAGCGGCTAACGGACTGGTGCAAAGCCAACAACCTGTCTCTGAATGTGAACAAAACAAAAGAGATGGTTGTTGACTTCAGGAGGGCATGGAGCGACCACTCCCCGCTGAACATCGACGGCTCCTCGGTAGAGATCGTAAAGAGCACCAAATTTCTTGGTGTTCACCTGGAGGAGAATCTCACCTGGTCCCTCAACACCAGCTCCATAGCAAAGAAAGCCCAGCAGAGTCTCTACTTTCTGCTAAGGCTGAAGAAAGTCCATCTCCCACTCCCTATCCTCATCACATTCTACAGGGGTTGTATTGAGAGCATCCTGAGCAGCTGCATCACTGCCTGGTTCAGAAATTGCACCATCTCGGATTGCGAGACCCTGCAGCAGATAGTGAGGTCAGCTGAGAAGATCATCGGGGTCTCTCTTCCTGCCATCACGGACATTTACACTACACGCTGCATCTGCAGCATTATGAAGGACCCCATGCACCCCTCATATAAACTCTTCTCCCTCCTGCCGTTTGGGAAAAGGCACCGAAGCATTCATGCTCTCACGACCAGACTGTAACAGTTTCTTCTCCCAAGCTATCAGACTCCTCAATACCCGAAGCCTGGACTGACACCTTACTGCCCTATTGTCTTTATTATTTATTATAATGCCTGCACTGTTTTGTGCATTTTATGCAGTCCTGGGTAGGTCTGTAGTCTAGTGTAGTTTTTTTCTGTGTTTTTTTAAAAAATGTAGTTCGGTCTAGCTTTTGATAGATAGATAGATACTTTATTCATCCCCATGGGGAAATTCAACTTTTTTTCCAATGTCCCATACACTTGTTGTAGCAAAACTAATTACATACAATACTTAACTCAGTAAAAAAAATGATATGCATCTAAATCACTATCTCAAAAAGCATTAATAATAGCTTTTAAAAAGTTCTTAAGTCCTGGCGGTTGAATTGTAAAGCCTAATGGCATTGGGGAGTATTGACCTCTTCATCCTGTCTGAGGAGCATTGCATCGATAGTAACCTGTCGCTGAAACTGCTTCTCTGTCTCTGGATGGTGCTATGTAGAGGATGTTCAGAGTTTTCCATAATTGACCGTAGCCTACTCAGCGCCCTTCGCTCAGCTACCGATGTTAAACTCTCCAGTACTTTGCCCACGACAGAGCCTGCCTTCCTTACCAGCTTATTAAGACGTGAGGCATTCCTCTTCTTAATGCTTCCTCCCCAACACGCCACCACAAAGAAGAGGGCGCTCTCCACAACTGACCTATAGAACATCTTCAGCATCTCACTACAGACATTGAATGACGCCAACCTTCTAAGGAAGTACATTCGACTCTGTGCCTTCCTGCACAAGGCATCTGTGTTGGCAGTCCAGTCTAGCTTCTCGTCTAACTGTACTCCCAGATACTTGTAGGTCTTAACCTGCTCCACACATTCTCCATTAATGATCACTGGCTCCATATGAGGCCTAGATCTCCTAAAGTCCACCTCCATCTCCTTGGTCTTGGTGATATTGAGACGCAGGTAGTTTGAGTTGCACCATATCACAAAGTCCTGTATCAGTTTCCTATACTCCTCCTGTACTGTGTCATGTAACACCATGGTCCTGAAAAATGTCTCGTTTTTACTATGCACTGTACCAGCAGTTATGGTTGAAATGACAATAAAAAGTGACTTGACTTGACATATGACCTACCCTGGCTAGTCCTATCGAAGTGCAGCACTTAGCACTTGTCTGCATTAAATTCCATCTACCATTTTTCCAGCTGGTCCATATCCCTCTGCAAGCTCTGTGTCTTCCTCACTGTCCACGACACCTCCAATCTGGGTGTCATCCACATGTTTGATGGCCCAGTTAACTATATTATCATCCAGATCATTGATCCAGATGACAAAGAGCAACGGGCCTAGCACCGATCCCTGCGGCCATTCACTTGTCAGAAGCCTCCTGTCAGAGAGGAAACCATCTACCACCACCCTCTGACTCTCCCACAAAGTCAATGTCTAATCCAATTGTCTACCTCATCTTGAATGCCGAGCGCCTGAACCTCTTGACCAACCTTCTTGTCAAAGAGCTTGCTAAAGTCCATGGAGACAATGTCTTCATCAGTTTTCCCAGTAACTTCCTCAAAAAAACTCTAAGACTGGGTAGACATGACCTATCATGCAAGAAGCATTACTGAGTATCCCTAACTAGTCTATGTCTATCCAGTCCCTTAGAATACTTCCTAATGACTTTCCAGCTACTGATGTCAGGCTCACCAGCCTATAAGCTTCCTGTTGTTTATTTTAGACCCTTTGTCAAACAGCAGAAAAGCATTGGCTATTTTCCATTCCTCCAGTACCTCACCTGTTGCTAAGGATGATTTAAATATCTCTGCCAGGACCTCAGCAATTTCTGCACTTTTCTCCCATAGGGTCCGAGGGGACACCTTGTCAGGCCCAGGGGATTTATCCAAAATAAGTTGCCTCAAGACAGCAGCACCTCTTCCTCCGTCACAAGTAAAGTCCAGGGAGTCATTTTCAAGCCCAAGTGAGTGTGCCGCAGTTGTCACCAACTTCGTTTAAAAATTGTGTGAATGAGTGTGTGCCTATGAAAACTTACTGCACATTCCCAAACCAAAAGCTATGGATGAACCAAGAGGTTTGTAGTCTGCTGAGGGCTAGATCTGTGGCATTTAAGTCTGGCAATCCAGGTCTGTATAAGAACTATGTATGACTTGCATAGGATTATTTGAAGAGCCAAGGAACAAATTTCGAGCGAGGTTGGAGGTGATATCATATTCAGGCCAGCACCGGCAGGGTTTGCAGGTTAGTACTTCCTATAAAGCAAAACCCAACATCATGAATGACAGCAATGCTTCACTACCAGACAAGCTCTTATGCTTGCTTTGAATGGGCAAATAAAACCACAGTCAAGCAGATCCCTGCAGTATCTGATGACCCCGCGATCTCTGTCTCAGAGGCCGACGTCAGGCTGTCTTTAAAGAGGGTGAACTCTCGCAAGACAGCAGGGCCCAATTAAGTATCTGGTAAGGCTCTGTAAACCTGTGCCAACCAACTGGCGGGAGTATTCAAAGACATTTTCAATCTCTCACTGCTACATTCGGAAGTTCCCATTTGCTTCAAAAGGGCAACACTTATACCAGCGCCCAAGAAGAGCAGCATGAGCTGCCTCAAAATCTATCATCCAGCAGCACTATGGTGATGAAATGCTTTGAGAGGTTGGTCATGGCTAGAATCAACCCATCTCAGCAAGGACCTGGACCCACTGCAATTTTCCTATTGCCACAATAGGCCTACAGCAGATGTGACCTCAATGGCTCTCCGTGCAGTTTTGGATCACCTGGACAATACAAATACCTTTGATAGGATGCTGTTTGTTGACTACAGCTCAGCACTTAACACCATCTTTCCTGCAATCCTGATCAAAAAGCTACAGAGTGTAGACCTCTGCAACTGGATCTTCGACTTCCTAACCGGAAGACCACAATCTGTGCCGATTGGATATAACATCTCCACCTCGCTGACAATTAACGCTGGCACTCCACAGGGGTGTGTGCTTAGCCCATTGCTTTACTCTCTCTACACCCATGACTGTGTGGCCAGGCATAGCTCAAACAGCATCTATACATTTTGCTGATGATACAACCATTGTTGGCAGAATCTCTGATGGTGATGAAAAGGCATACAGGGGCGACATATACCAGTTAGTTGAGTGGTATTGCAGCAGCAACCTTGCATTCAATGTCAGCAAGACCAAAAGCTGATAATGGATGTCAGGAAGGGCAATACGAGGGAAGACAAACCAATCCTCACGGAGGGATCAGAAGTGAAGAACGTGAGCAATTTTAATTTCCTGGGTGTCAATCTCTCTGAACACCTAACCTGGATGCAACATATTGATGCAGGTATAAAGATGGAAAGACAGTGGCTATATTTAATTTAGAGTTTGAGTGGATTTGGTTTGTCAACTAAAACACTTGAAAACTTCTACAAATGTACCATAGAGAACATTGTGACTGGTGGCATCACCATGTGGTGTGTGGGGGGGGGGGGGGGGGCTACTGCACAAGATTGAAATCAGTTGCAGAAACTTGTAAAGTTTGTTAGCCCCATCTTGGATACCAGCCTCTGTAGGACTGTATCCAGGACATTTTCAAGAAGTGGTGCCTTGTGAAGGTGGTATCCATCATTAAGGATCCCCACCACCCAGGACTTGCCCTCTTCACATTGCTACCATCAGAAAGGAGGTACAGAAGCCTGAAGGCACACACTCAGCGACTCAGGAACAGCTTCTTCCCCTCTTCCATACAATTCCTAAATGGACATTGAACCCATGAACACTAGCTTACTATTTTTTTATTTTTGTTATTTTGCATTATTTATTTTAAAACAACTATTTTATAGACATATATAGGTAAATTTTTCTCTATATTTATCATGTATTGCATTGTACCGCTGCCGTAAAGTTAACAAAATTCACAACATATCCAAGTGATATTAAACCTGATTCTGATTCTAAATCTAATTCAAAAAGAGGACATCTACAGGTGCCGGAAATCCAAGCAACACACACAAGATGCTGGTGGAACTCAATCCCTATGAAGGGTCGCGGCCCGCAAAGTCAACTGCTTCTCTTTTCCATCGATGCTGCCCAGCCTGCTGAGTTCCTCCAGCATATTGTGTGTGTGTTGCTCTGGATTTCCAGTGTCTGCAGATATCCTCTTGTTTGTGATCAGCCTATAATGCATCTCTTTTTTTTTCCTCAACCAAGGCCTCAGTACCTCTTGAAAACCAAGGTTCCCTAAACCTGTTCCCTTTACTTTTTATTCTGACAGGCAAATACAAACTTAGTACTCTCAAAATATCACTTTTGAAGGCCTCCCACTTACCAGTTGCACCTCTGCCAGAAAACAGCCCTTCCCAATCCACATTTGCCAGATCCTTTCTGAGACCATTAAAATTGATCTTCCTCCGATTCAGAATCTCAACTCACAGACCAGACCTATCACTTTCCATATTTATTTTGAAGCTAAAGGCATTATGATCACTAGATGCAAAATGTTTCCTTACACAAACATTTGCCACCTGCCCTGTCTCATTCCCTAATAACAGATCAAGTATCGCACACTCTCTTATTTGGCCTTCCATGTACTGATAAAGGAAACTTTCCTGAACACATCTAACAAACTCTATCCCATCTAGTCCTTTCACAGGATGGAGATCCTTGTTAATATGTGGGAAGTGAAAATCACCAAATATAGCCACCTTAAAGCAACACACACAAAACGCAGAACGAACTCAGCCGGCCAGGCAGCATCTATGGAAAAGAGTAAAAAGTCGATGTTTCAGGCTAAGACCCTTCATCAGGACTGGAAGGAAAGAGGGGAGGTCTGAATTAAAAAGGTGGGAGGAGCGGAGGAAGAAATACAGGTGGTAACTGATAGGTCAGACAGGGAGAGGGTGAAGGGGGTGAAGTAAAGAGCTGGGAAGTTGATTGGTGAAAGAGATAAAGGACTGGAGAAGGGGGATCTGATATGAAAGGACAGAAGTCCATTGAAGAAGGGGAAAGGGGAGGAGCACCAGAGGGAGGTGATAGGCAGGTAGGGAGATAAGGTGAGAGAGGGAAACAGGAATGGTGAAGGAGGGTTGTGGGCAATTACTGGAAGTTCAAGAAATAGATGTTCATGCCATCAGGTTGGAGGCTACCCAGACAGAATATAAGGCATTGCTCCGTCTTCCTGAGAGTGGCCTCATCACGGCAGTAGAGGAGGCCATGGACTGACATGTCGGAATGGGTAGTAGAATTGAAATGGGTGGCTACTGTGAGATCGCACTTTTTCTGGCAGACAGTATGTACTCAGTGAAGTGGCCTCCCAATCTGTGTTCTGTCTCTTGAAATACAGGAGCTCGCTCTGGGAGCACTGGATACTGTTGATGGCCCCAACAGACTCACAAGTGAAGTGTCGCCTCATCAGGAAGGACTGTTTGGGGCCCTGAGTGTTAGTGAAGGAGGAGGTGTAGGGCCAGGTGTAGCACTTGTTCTGCTTGCAAGGATAAGTATCAGGAAGGAGATCAGTGGGGAGGGATGAGTGGACAAGGGAGTCACCTAAGGAATGATCCCTGCAGAAAGCAGAAAGTGGGAGGGAGGGAATGATGTACTTGGTGATGATAGAAGTTATGGAGAGTTATGAGCTGGATGTGGAGGCTGGTTGGGTGGTAGGTGAGGACAAGAGGAACCCTATTCCTGGTGTGGCAGCAGGAGGATGGGGTGAGGACAAACGTGCATGAAATGGAAGAGATGTGGTTGAGGGTGGCATTGATGGTGGAGGAAGAAAAGCCACTTCCTTTGAAGAAAGAGGACATCTCATTAGTTCCGGAATGAAAAGCCTCATCCTGAGAACAGATGTAGCAGAGACAGAAGGAGATGGCATTTTTACAAGTAACAGAAGTACAGCAAGCTGTGAGATTCAGTGGGTTTATAAAAGATATCAGTAGATAAACTGTCTCCAGAGATAGACAAAGAGATTGAGAAAGGTGAGTGAGGTGTTGGAGATGGACCAGGTAAATTTGAGGACAGGGTGGAAGTTGGAGGCAAAGTTGAAGTTGACGAGCTCAGTATGGGCGCAGGAAGCAGCACCAATAAAGCCATCAAAATAGCGTAGGAAGAGTTGAGGAGTTATACTGGTGTAGGCTTGGAACATGGACTGTTTCACGTGGCTGACAAACAGGCAGGCATAGCTGGGACCCTCACGAGTGCCCACGTCTACACCTTTGGTTTGAAGGAAGTGGGAGAAGCTGAAGAAATTATTGAGGGTGAGGATCAGTTCTGTCAGATGGAGGAGAGTGGTGGGGGAGGGGAACTGGTTGGTTTGTCCAGAAAAAAAGCAGAAAGCTTTAAGACCCTCCCGATGGAGGACGGAGGTGTATAGGACTAGACATTCATTATGAAAATGAGATTATCAGGTCCAGGGAACTTGAGGTCATTGAAAAGATCAAGAGCATATGGTGTCATGAATGTGGGTAGGAAGGGACTGAATAACGGGAGTTAACCGAGTCGACTTATGCAGATATAAGTTCAGTGCGGCAGGAACAAGAGGAAACGATGGGTCCATCTGGACAGACAGGTTTATGGATCTTGGGTAGGAAGTAGGAATGGGAGGTGCAGGGTTCTGGAACTATGAGGTTGGTGGCGGTAGATAGGAGATCCCCGGAGTTACTAAGGTCAGTGATGGTGTGGGAGCCAATAACCTGGTGCTCTTTAGTCGGGTCCTGATCAAGGGATAAGCAACAGAAGGTGTCTGACAGCTGTCACTGGGCCTCAGCAAGGCAGAAGTCAGTACACCAGACTACTACAGCACCCCCCTTACCCTCGGAGGGAGTAGAGAGCGGGGCATTTGGAAGGGGTGTGGTTGGAATTGGAGAGAGAAGTGGTGAAGTCAAGACAATTGATGTCCCATTGGCAGCTGGCAATGAAAAGGTTCAGAGCAGGCAGAAGACCAGAGTGACTTGTCCAGGAAGAGGAGGAGAGTTGAAGATGAGAGAAGGGGTCATCAGTGCAGGATGGAGAGTCCTTGCCAAAGAAATAGGCTCAGAGATGGAGGTGGTGGAAGAAGAGATTAGTGTCATGACAGGTGCAGGCACAGAGGAACAAAAGTGAGGCCCTTATTGAAAACAGAATGCTCTGCCCCTGAGAGGGGAAGGTCAGAGGAAATTGTAAAGACCCAGCATGGATGAGAGGTCAGGGTTGGTAGTTTCTGAGGAGAGGGGAGGGCTGGGGTGTTCAGGGAAGTTGGGGTGAGAGGAAGATGGAGTCTCCAAAGACACAAGAGCTGACAGACACGGGATTGCAGAGTGGTAGTGGGGAGGGGAGACTGAAGCATATAAAATCTCGGCCTTGAGGTGCTGTCAGTCAAGGTCCAAGCTGGAGTCTAAGTTAGAGACAGTTTGAAGGTGTCTGGGGTCACTGGAGCCCACGTTATTAGTGGTGCCATTAAGGTTCTGAATTCACCTTGGGATCATTGAAACCAGTGTTGGCGATGTATCATGTTTCTTGCAACAGTCTGTGATCTCTCTTAAATCTGATCTTAGAGCAGGTTAAACTTTGGCACAGCGTTGTGGCCTGAAGAACTGTACTGTAGTGTTCTATGGTCCATGCAAATGTAGTGAGGTGATGGGTGGTGGGAGAGGGAGCTGAAGCTTGCTGCTGCAGGGTGTTGAACAGGAACACAAAGGACTACCAGTGCAGAAATATGATGTGAAAGAGGTGATAATGGAAACCATTATGAAAGAGGTGAATGGTGGATGGAACTGCAGTCAATCGTGAGGGTGTGATACTTGTGTGTATGTAATTGTGTGGATGAAACTATGAGGGGGATGAAGAGGAGTGATGGAGAGTTGGAGATGAGGTGGGAAAAGGGACAAAATTTGGAAGACAAGATGAGGTTCAGAAGGAGAGAGAAGAGGGAAGTGGGAAAAGATCCCACCAGAATGAAGGGTTATCTAAAATTGGAAATTCAGTGCTCATGCCAATGGGTTTGCAGACGCCCAGTTGGAATATGATGTGTTGTTCCGGTAGTTTACGTTGGGCTTTGCTGTGTCATTGGAGAAGGCTGAGTGTGGACGGGCGAGTGTGGACGGGCCATTGTGGACAGGTGAGCCACACACAATGCTGGTGGAACGCAGCAGGCCAGGCAGCATCTATAGAGAGAAGTACAGTTGACGTTTCAGGCCAAGGCCCTTCGTCAGGACTAACTGAAAGAAGAGATAGTAAGAGATCTGAAAGTGGGAGGGGGAGGGGGATCCAAAATAATAGAAGACAGGGAGGGGAAAGGGTGAAGCTAAGAGCTGGAAAGGTGATTGGCAAAAGAGATACAGAGCTGGAGAAGGGAAAGGATCATGGGACGGGAGGCCGCGGGAGAAAGAAAGGGGGAAAGGAGCACCAGAGGGAGATGGAGAGCAGGTAAGGAGTGATTCTGAGAGGGACAGAGAGGGGAAAAAAAGGGGAAAAAAGGGGCAAAAGAATAAATAAGGGATGGGGTCAGAAGGGGAGGAGGGGCATTAATGGAAGTTAGAGAAATCAACGTTCATGCCATCAGGTTGGAGGTTACCCAGATGGAATATAAAGTGTTGTTCCTCCAACCTGAGTGTGGCTTCATCTTGACAGTAGAGGAGGCCATCGATAGACATATCAGAATGGGAATGGGATGTGGAATTAAAATAGGTGGCCACTGGGAGATCCTGCTTTCTCTGGCGGACAGAGCATAGGTGTTCAGCGAAATGGTCTCCCAGCCTGCGTCGGGTCTCACCAATATATAAAAGGCCACACCAGGAGCACCGGACGCAGTATACCACACCAGCCGACTCACAGGTGAAGTGTCACCTCACCTGGAAGGACTGTCTGGGGCCCTGAATGATGGTGAGGGAGGAAGTGTAAGGGCAGGTGTAGCACTTGTCCCGCTTACAAGGATAAGTGCCGGGAGGGAGATCGGTGGGAAGGGATAGGGGGAACGAATGGACAAGGGAGTTGCGTAGGGAGCGATCCCTGCGGAAAGCAGAAAGGGGAGGAGGGAAAGATGTGCTTGGTGGTGGGATCCTGTTGGAGGTGGTGGAAGTTAGAGATTCATATGTTGGACCCGGAGGCTGGTGGGGTGGCAGGTGAGGACAAGGGGAACCCTAGGGATAGTGGGTGGCAGGCGGATGGGGTGAAGCAGATGTGCGTGAAATGGGAGAGATGCGTTTTGAGAACAGAGTTGACGGTGGAGGAAGGGAAGCCCCTTTGTTTAAAAAAGGAAGTCATCTCCTTCATCCTGGAATGAAAAGCCTCATCCTGAGAGCAGATGCAGCAGAGATGGAGGAATTGCGAGAAGGGGATGGCATTTTTGCAAGAGACAGGGTGGGAAGAGGAATAGTCCAGGTAGCTGTGAGGGTCTGTAGGCTTATAGTAGATATCAGTAGATAGGCCGTCTCCAGAGATGGAGACAGAAAGATCAAGAAAGGGGAGGGAGGTGTCGGAAATCGAACAGGTAAATTTGTGGGCAGGGTGAAAGTTGGAGGCAAAGTTAATGAAGTCAACGAGCTCAGCATGCGTGCAGGAAGCAGCGCCAATGCAGTCGTCAATGTAGCGAAGGAAAAGTGGGGGATGGATACCAGTATAGGCTTGGAACATGGACTGTCTCTTGCAAAAATGCCATCCCCTTCTTGCAATTGCTTGAATTTCCAGCATCTGCAGATTTCCTCGTGTGGACAGGTGAGTGTGGGAATGGGAAGGGGGTGTGAATGGTATCCAACGGGGAGTTAAGGACAGCCATTGTGGCCAGACTGTAGGTGTTCTTGGGATGTTTTTCTGGGTCTTTGTTTGGTCTCCATGTAGCTGAGGAAGCAGAATGGGACTACTGAATGCAGTAGGTGATGTTGGAGGAGGTACATGTGGATCATCTCACTTTGAAGGGTAGTTTAGACCCTTGAACAATGATGAGGGAGATCAGTGACTGGATTGTAGATCCCGTGAGAGGTCTGAACTGTTAAATGGGGGCAGGAGGGGTACAATTTCCTAGCAGAGGTGGCTGTTTTGACCCAGCCGGTCACTGGTCATCCATATTTAATAAACACATGCATGGAAGGAGCAGACCAGCTTTCATTTACATAACCACATAATGTCACATTTACCAGCAAACTCTGTTCTTATACACTATATTCACCAACGTAAGATTTGGTACTGAGAATTACTGAATTCTCACTCCAGTGTAAAGCTCTGGAACATGATTCAGACATACTTCCATGGTGGGGTTAAATCATCCTTCAACTAAAGAAGAGTCTGCTTTACATTTATGCAAGCCTCTGCAGAAATGAAGATAAAACTGATATCAAATCATTACTAGGGGTATTATCAAGTTAAAATAACCAACCTGGGACAAAACAATAATAAAAATAGAGAAAATAATAATACGCACATGCTGTGCAGAGAAAGAGATTGTGACTCAGAGTTTAGTAGTGCATTCACGGTGAATGGAATTCTATTCAGTGTTTGTCAAACGCACTTACCTCGGCTGATTCTGTTTTGCCTGGCTTTTGTTTGATTCCAAGAAGTGAAACAGTTTATGGCTGAGATGCAGAGCACCTCTATGGAAAGCACATATTTCTGAAATTTATTTACTTGAACAGACCGATGATTATCTGTGCTCCGGGGCCTGGTAGGTCTCGATGTGCATCTGCTCATGTCCAATGGAGTAGAGCCATGCTTTAAGTCGGGTTTCTTTTGCAAAATATTTAAGTTGTTTAACGTGAAAGACCTGATAGAAATTTTACAAAGCTTCACAGGCACTGAGAAAAGACTTGAAATAGTTGCAGTTCTTGCACTGATTGATAAAGAAAACCTTTATCGGATGGGCTTCCCAGCATGCACAGTTGGAACAAAAATGTGAAAATAATAAGTAAACTAATTTTGCTTTAAAATAACACAAATGGAAAGTCAGTGAAGCAGCATTAAAGCAACAGAACTTGCAAGCTGAATCTATTGGAAGCATTAGCTTTCCAGCTGAAGTTATATTCATTGGCAAACTAGCCCAGGCCCTTCTGAGGCTGATTCCCATTAATGTGGCCAGCATTTACCTGGCTTTAGTTTGCATCTCCCAAGGTAACAAGTCATGCATCTCACAGGTCCTCCTTACCAACATAAATTCAAACTTTTAGTTGCAACTTACAACCTTCATTTAATACCCTCAAATTAAGCTTGGAGATTGGCAATAACATAGCAGTGAAACAGTGTCCATTTTGACATTGACATCTTGCTCACCACACCTGATATCCACAATTTTCATTACTCAGGATGATAGTAAATTCTCACTGCTTGCTGCTCTATCAGTCATTTTGTCACAAAGACAGAGGCAACATTCAGGCATCGGTCAAAGTCAAGTTCACGATCATTGCACCGGTACATTTGTGCACCAGTGAAATGAAAAACGTACTTGCAGCAGCCTCACAGCATCATACCATCATATCAGCAGTGTTCAAAAGAAAATCACAAATTGTACACAATTTTAACGAAAACTAATCAGAACAAAAAAACTAAGGTCTGTTTCAAATTTAAGTGTCAATTATTTATTGCCATTATGTATAAAAATAGAATTTTAACCATTGGCAATGAAACCGCACTGGCCTGATAGAAACATCGTGCATTCATCTAAATGCATTTGATTCTAATTGAGTTATCAGGAGAGTCCGTTGTACAAGGTAAGCAGGCCAGTCATATTAGCAACTGAGTAAGTAGAAGATTGGTACTATAAGTTATCTTGTCAGGATATTGAAAGCTATGGCTGGGCAAGGCAAATGTAGGTGAAGAGGCTGTTCCGTATAAAGTATCACAGTGCAGGAAGCAGGTTGCAAACAAGAGACAGAGGAAGCTTTATGTTTTATAGAGTTATAGTCATGCAACATGCAAACACTCCTCAGTCAGACTGGTCCATGCTGATCAGAACATTCTCCCTGCTAGTCCCAGTTGCCTGCGTTCAGCCCATAACCCTCCAAGCCCCTTCCTCCATTTCCCTATCCAAATACCTCTTTAATGTTGCAATTCTAACCCCCTCAAGTATTTCCTCTGGCAGGTACTCACTGCTCTCTTTATAAAGAAGTTACCTCTCAAGTCTCTTTGAAATCCCTCCCCTCTTATCTTGCATCTGTGATATTTAGTTTTGGACTACCCAATCCTGGGGAAAAGGTTATAACCATTCCATACCCCTCATGAGTTCATAAACTTCCAGGAGGTCACTCCGTCACTCTCCTGAACTCCAGGAAATAAAGATCCAGTGTGACCAACCTTTTCCTTTTACTTAGGACCTCTGGTTCAGGCAGCATCTTCATAAATCTCTCCTGCATCCTCATGACAAAAGGTTTTCTTATCAAAATCAAAATCTCACACAATATTCCAAGTGTAGCTTCACCAACAACTTAAAAAAACTGCAACATAATGTCCCTACACCTAAACTTGTTGCCCTGACTGAAAGGCAGTATGCTGACTGCCTTCTTCAGCCCCCATGGCATCATGCGATGCTGCTTTCAGAAAACTCTGCTCTTGTACTCCCAGATGCTTCGGTTCTACAACACTCATCAGTGTCCTGCCATTCATGGTATAAATCCTACCCTGGCTTGACCATCCAAGATGCATCATACTTAATCGAAGATTAAATCCATTCAAATTTAAGTTCAAGTTTAAAGTTCCTGGAGCAATACGTCTTACCATTATTTATTTATTTATATATATATATTTATTTTTTTATATATATATAAAGAAGAAGAGTAATCAACTGCCAATTCACATTTATAGAAAATAAAATTGGAAGGAAACCATATAAAATGATTCAAATTAAATGATAATATTTGGCAAAAGAGCCCCATCTTCTCTCAAAGTCATATCGAGGATCAAAAGTTCTACTTCTAATTTTTTCCAAACTAAGACATAACATTACTTGAGAAAACCATTGAATTAATGTAGGGACAGAGGAATCTTTTCGTGTCAATAAAATAGCCCTTCTTGCCAACAATACAACAGATGCAATTAAATGTTGGTCTGAAGATGAAATACCCTGAATATGATGAACTATTCCAAATAGAATAGGCAATATATTAGGTTGTAAATTAATTTTCAGAGCTTTAGAAATTGTAGAAAATAAAGATTTCCAAAAAGATTTTAATGAAGAACATGACCAGAACATATGTGACAAAGTGGCTACTTCAGTTTTACACCTATCGCAATAATTGTCTATGTTAGGAAATATATCATTTTTATAAGTTTTTTTCAGCTTTATTAATTGTATATATATCAACTTGTTGAAGTTTTGTATCATTTTATAGCTGTAGAATATTATGTATCAAGAAAAAGAATTTAAAAATGAAAAAAAAGTTGAAAGTTAATCATCAATCAACCTTGCATATGAATACAGCCAAATGAAACCGCATTCCTTTGGGGCTAAGGTACAAAACAGAGAACCAACAGTCAGATGCAGCATACATAGCACATATAATTATGATAGCAGAAAAGCATACAGTTACAAAAAATCATATTAAAAATGTAATAATATAGCCCAAGTCCCTGTAATTCATGGTGCATGGTTGTTGTCCTAGAACCATGTTTCTTCAAGAACAGTCCACAGCAGATACTCATATCGTGCAGTGCAACCGCAAAGGCAATCCAACTTGTCTCTCACTGAGCGAACACTGGAGGCACTAGCCTCCAACCTAGCACAGAATCCAGCAGCACATAGAAAGCTCTGGTGCTTACTACCTAGGCAGCCACAACAGGCAACCTCGAGGCACAGGTGGGGATTTGGTCCACGCTGCAAATGAGCCCACACAACCTCCCCATTGTCAGTGAATCGGATTTGCAGTACTCTATGTTATCAATGTCCAATAGGTATTATGATTACAACAAAAACTTCCCACACTATCCATTGGATTGCACGCCACCTCTGCACACCGTCATTGACACCTTTCCTGGGTGACTGATAACGTGATATGCAACAAGTCCAGCTCCCTTGCTATTCAGCAACTCACTGCTGGGGTAGACGTGTAGAACTAGGTGTTCTTAATATCCAGTTGTGTCTAGCAATTGTGAAAAATACATAAAGGACAAACAATTGCCCCGTTGGTTGGATCCAGAGAGGCCGCTGCTTCTGAGTGTGCTGCCATCTTATAGGAAGATCATCTTAGCATTTACCATTTGTCATTCCTCAGTCTATCTCTCTAAATGATCAAGTTCTCTTGGTAATGCTAATCTGCTATCCTAGATTGTAACCCTAATCTAGTAGTAAAGTTCAAAGTTCACAGTAAAATTTATTATCAGAGTACATACATGCCACCACCAAGATTCTTTTTTCTGTGGGCATACTTTGCAAATCTATCGAACAGTAATTGTAAATAGAATCAATGAACAACAAACTGTGCACATGCAAATATAAATAAATAGCAATCAACAGCGAGCACGAAATAACAAGATAAAAAGTCCTTAAATGGAAACCATCGGTTGAGGGAACGCCAGAAGTAGAATGAGTGTAGTTATCTCCTTCTGTTCAAGAGCCTGATGGTTGAGGGGTAGTAACTGTTCTTGAACCTGCTGGTGCAAATCCTGAGGCTGTTGTACCTTCTACCTGTTGGCAGAAGCAAGAAAAGAGCATAGCCTGGGTGGTGAGGATCTTTGATGATGGATGCTGATTTTCAACAGCAACTTTTCATGTAGATGTGCTCAATAGTTGGAAGGGTTTTACCCATGATGCATTTGGCTGAATCCACTATCTTTTGTAGGATTTCCTGCTCAAAGACATCGGTGTTCCCATACCAGTTTGTAATGCACACATCTATAAAAATTGCCAAGGTTTTTGACAACATGCCGAACCTCTGCAGTTTCTTGAAGAATGAAAGTGCTGTCATGCTTTCTTTGTAATAATATTTATATGATGAGTCCAGGTCAGGTTCTCTGAGTTAAAAGTTCAAAGACATTTATTATCAAAGCATGTAAACATTATACAAGCTTACAGGCAGCCACAAAACAAAGAAACCCAATAAAATAACCCATCTATACAGTATATATAGAAAGTCTGTCTAGCATTCAATGTGCAGAGAATAAAAACCACATCCTGCACCCAAAAAAACATGAAAAAGTAAAAGAATCAAATAATCCATAAAAAGACTGAAGTGAACTGATGATCACAAGACCGTCCCATAGTTCAGCACAGAGCTGAGTAAACGCCGAGGAACAGCGTTCTGAACTGGCCCCCACCTCAGCCCGGGCCTCTACACCCTGACCTTTTCAGTCAACCTGTTGCTTAAATGCCCGTTCAAACAATGGATCCTGTTGCTTGGATACGCCAGACTTCGCCACCTCAATTTGGCCCATGAATCTCCATCCGCACATCATGTTCAGTCGCGTCTGGTACCTGGACCCCGCAGCTTCGATTCGGCCTCTGCCCAATCTTTCATGCTCTTCCACACTCTTGGCGATCTGCCCGCTGCCTCACCTTGCCTCAGTTCTGCCACATTGAATTGCCTCCAAGCCCAAAGGGAAGTTACAGACTATTACTTGTGCTGCTCTTTTGCCAGAAACAAAGTGTGGCTGGCAAAGTATTTAGTTGGTATCCTTGTTTCGTGAGCCACCAGCCAGAAGTCACTGAGGTTCACCAGCGCCATTTTGAACTGGAAGTACACTCAGGAATTTAACGTTACTGACCGTCTCCACCTTTGATCCGCTGATGAGTACTGGCTCATGGACCTCTGGTTTCCCTCTCCCGAAGTCTATCATCAGTTCCTCAGTCTTATTGACACTGAGTGAGAGGTTGTTGTTATTACATCACTCAGCCAGATTTTCAGCCTCCCACCTGTATGCTGATTCATCACTCCCTTAGATACAAACACAGCAATGGTGTCATCAGCAAACTTGCATATGGTGTTGGAGCTGCAGTTAGCCACACAGTCATAGTGTGAAGTGAGTAGCGCACACACCCCTGCTGTGTGATCAGCAAACATGCTAATTGTGTCATGTACATTCATGTTTCAATCGTTTACATCAATGACACACAGAGTACAGGACAGATATGGTCCAGTAAGAAGGATGGCAAGGTAAGAGAACCTTAGATGTCGAGAAAGGTGATGAATTCAGTCAAGAAGCAAAAGAATTATTAAAGCTTAGGAAGCTAGAATCAAATAGAGCCCTTGAGGGTTATAAAGAAGCCAGAAAGTAACTCAAGAAGAGAATTAGGAAAGCCAGGAGGGGCCAAGAAAAGTCCTTGGCAAGTAGGAGTAAAGAGAATCCCAAGGCATGCTGTACATACATCAAAAGCAAGAAGAGGGAGAGGGTAGAACCATTCAGTGATAAAGTGGAAAGCATTGCTTAGATGTGGAGAATGTGGGTGAGGTCCTTAATAAGTACTTTGCATCAGTATTTACCAGGGAGAAGGATGTGGAGGATAGGGAGATCAGTGCTGAGAGTATTAATATGCTACGGCATTTCAAGGTGAAGGAGGAGGTAGTGTTGGGTCTCTTAAAGAGCATTAAAGTGGATTGAAAGAAGCTGCAAAGGGTTGTGAATTTAGTCTTGGGTACGAGCCTACAAAGTACCCAGGACATCTTCAAGGAGAGGTGTCTCAGAAAGAATATACCCAAGGTTATTCAGAGAGGCAAGAGAAGATGTTGCTGAGGCCCTGACCAATACCTTCATTTGCTTTCTAGCCACAGGCGAGATCCCAGAGAACTGGCAAGTAGCTAATGTTGTTCCATTATTCAAGAAGGGAACCAGGGTAATCCTGGAAATGATAGACCAGTGAGTCTCACATCAGTGATAGCGAAGTTACTGGGGAGAATTCTTAGGGATAGGATTTATGAGCTTTTGGAAAACCATGGCCTAATAGGGAGAGCAGCATGGATTTGTGTGGAGTAAGTTGTGTTTTACAAATTTCTCTGAGTTTTTTGAAAAGATGACGAGGGTGATTGATGAAGGTAGAGCTGTAGATGTTGTCTACATAGATTTTACTAAGGCATTTGACAAGCTTCCTCATGGGAAGTTATCAAGAAGATAACTTCTTGGGAGGCATGGGATTGATGGTGAATTGGATATTTGGATTCAGAATTGGCTTGCTTTAGAAGACAAAGGGTAAAGGCTGAAGGGACTTATTCTAGCTGGAAGTCTGTCATTAGTAGCATTCTGCAAAGATATCTACTGGGACCTCTGCTGTTTGTGATGTTTATAAATGACTAGGATGCAAATGTAGATGGGTGAGTTAATAAGTCTGCAGATGATACAAAGATTGGTGGTGCCGTGGATACCGTAGAAGTCTGACAAAGGATACAAACGGATATAGATCAGTTGCAGATGTGGGCAGAGAAATGGCAGATGGAGTTTAACCCAGATAAATGTGAAGTATTGTACATTAGTAGGTCAAACATGAAATGTTAAGGGCAAGATCCTTAGCAATGTTGATAAGTAGGGAATCTTGAGGTCTAAGTTTATACTCCTTGAATGTGGCTACATGATTTGACAGAGTAGTTAAGAAGACACTGAGTTCAAAAGCCAGGAAGCTATGTTGCAGTTTTATAAAGTTCTAGTTAGGCTGCATCTGGAGTATTGCATACAGTTCTGGTCGCCCCATTATAGGAAGGATGTCAAGGCTTTAGAGAGGGGGCAGAAGAGGCTTACCAGAATGTTGCCTGAATTAGAGGACATGTACAATAAAGAGAGTTGGACAAACTTGGGTTGCTTTATCTGGAGCAGCAGAGCTGAGGGGAGATCGGATCGAGTTAATAAGATTAAGAGAGACACAGACAGAGTAGATAGACAATATCTTTTTTGCAAAGGTTTAAATGTCTACTAGCAGAGGGCATGCATTTAAGTTTCCTTTGCCTTTACATAGAGTCACCCAGCTGACCCCAGCCAGATCTTGCCTAATGCCCTCAAAGTTGGCCATGCTCCAGTTCAAGACATGACCCTGTTCACCTGCTCTATTGTTTTCCATAACTGTTATAAAACTAACAGAACTGTGGTCACTGAACACATAGTGCTCCCTAACTACCACTTCAGTTACTTGTTATATCACATTCCCTAAAAGAAGTTTCAGTAATGCTCCTTCCCAAGTAGGCTCTTCAATATATTATGTGAGGAAACTGTCTTGGATGCACAAATTCCACTCCATGCAGGCCATTTGTACATTGGATGGCCCAGCTGATACTGGAAAAAAATGAAATTTCCCACTAGCACAATTCTCAAAATTCGCAAAGGCTGATTATTTATTTATTTATTGAGCTACAGCACAGACTAGGCCTTTCGGCTGTTTTTTGTCACACTGCCCAACAATCCCCCGATTTAACCCGAGTCTAACCAATTTCCAATGAACCTACATCTTTGGACTGTGGGAGGAAGCCAAGGCACCCAGAGGGAACCCACACATTCACGGGGAGAATGTATAAACTCCTTACAGGCAGTGGCGGGAATTGAACCCAGGTCACCTGCACCTGCATTGTGCTAACCACTATGCTACAGTGCTTCCCTGTGATTAGGGGATGTTCACTTCCCAAAACATCACTCAAACATAGATACACCAAACATTTGTACATGGAAAAGGTTTATTTATTGTTGAGTAAACATTTGCTATGATCAAATAAATATTGTGTTGCTTTGAACATGTTATGAGTGCTTAATTGCATAAGGTTTCCATTGTTTGAAAGAGTTTCTCCTCACTTTCACCATTTAATAGACTGTATATGTGAAGGTTTCCATTATATTAGTGACTGTACAGTCACAGTATCAGGTTAAAGCTGCTTCACCATGCATTAATGTTAACTTCTTCAAAATAAGGCTGGCAGCATTTTTCACCCAGTTACCTCTAGCAATGGAAGTGGCATTATTCTGAAGAAGAATTGTTCATGGTCTCTTAATACATTGACCACTTTGTGGGCTACCTTACTGTGGTAAACCATGTATATCTGTCTGGACACACCCCTCTGCTGACTGCTCCTGTGACTCCTCCCACAGACCCCTGGATAAAGGTGATTGAGTCACTGCTCCTCCCACAGTCCAGGGCAGTTATCCGGCATGGACGTGCTCCGTTTTACTGCTCATAAAATCCTTTCAGTATTTACTCTACTTCCAGTCTTTTGGAGTTATTGATAGTGCATCACTTACCCCTTACAACTTACACCCTCAGAATCCACCAAACAAAGCTGATCTCACCACTTAACTGAAAGCTAAGGGTAATGGTCATAGTAGCAGTTCATATTTGAACAGAAGCTGAGAGTCTCCAGGTTTCAATAGTTGTGCGTTTTCCTGTCTGGACAAATCCAGTGCCCTCCTGTCACTTAAACCAAAGTCACCCTTAGTCATAAAATTTCAATCACTTCTAGCACTACCTTGTGAAATTAGGACAATGGATAATTATTGTAACACAAGCGAGGCAGCAGATGAACCCAAGTGCAGAACATAGGTGCAGAGGCAGAGTCAGGAGGCATTCTTCACTTAGCGAGCTTGGAATCAGCAATGCTAGACTTGGAACTGTCAGTGCTAAGAACCATGAGACAAGGTTACTCACACCAGAGTCAACAAACTGGCAGCTCCTTGTTGTGATCACAGGGTTTTTATCCTGCATTTGCTGATGGAAAGCAGGTGTGTGTAGTTAGTGGAACCTGGGAATGATTGAAAACTAAACGAGGGGACTGAGGCTCAACTCCTGAGGTAAATAGGCAGGTGGGCGATTGCCAGAAGGGTCCATGACAGTAACTGAGAGATGACTTTCAGCTGATGATAGAAATGTGTCGATCACACTTAATTATTCCATCTAGCTCATTTATAATATACACTCAGTGGCCACTTTATTAGGTGCATTTGTACACTGGCTTATTATGCAAATACCTAATAAGCCAATCATGTAACGGCAACTCAATGTATTAAAGCATGCACAAAAACAGTGTCTAGAGTTTACAGAGAATGGTTTAAAACAAAAAACATCCAGTGAGCAGCAGTTCTGTGGGTGAAAATGCCTTATTAATGAGAGAGGTCAGAGGACACAGTTTTAATGTGATTGGAAGTAGGTACAGAGATATCAGGGGTAAGATTTTTAAGCAGAAAGTGGTGAGTATGTGGAATAGGCTGCCGGCAATGGTGGTGGAGGTGAATATGATAGGGTCATTTAAGAGGCTCCTGGATAGGTACATAGAACATAGAATATAGAACATAGAACATAGAAAACTTACAGCACAATACAGGCCCTACAGCCCACAAAGCTGTGCCAAACATGTCCCTACCTTAGAACTACCTAGCCATAGTCCTCTATATTTCTAAGCTCCATGCAGCCATCCAGGAGTCTCTTAAAAGACCCTATCATTTCCACCTCCACCATCGCCGCCGGTAACCCATTCCATGCACTCACCACTCTCTGTGTAAAAAACTTACTCCTGACATCTTCTCTGTACCTACTTCCGAGCACCTTAAAACTATGCCCTCTTGTGCTAGCCATTTCAGCCCTGGGAAAAAGCCTCTGACTATCCACACGGTCAATGCCTCTCATTATCTTGAACACCTCTATCAGGTCACATCTCATCCTCAGTCAACCCAAAGAGAAAAGGCAGAGTTCGCTCAACCTATTCTCATAAGGCATGCTTCCCAATCCAGGCAAAATCCTTGTAAACCTCCTCTGCACCCTTTCTATGGTTTCCATGTCCTTCCTGTAGTGAGGTGACCAGAATTGAGCACAGTACTACAAGTGGGATCTGACCAGGGTCCAATATAGCTGCAACATTACCTCTTGGCTCTTAAACTCAATCCCACGATTGATGAAGACTGCATGCCTTCTTAACCACAGAGTCAACCAGCGCAGCAGCTTTGAGTGTCCTATGGACTCAGACCAACAAGATCCCTCTGATCCTCCATATTGCACGTGGAGCTTAGAAAAATAGATGGCTATGGGTAGCCCATGCTAATTTCTAAAGTAAGTACATGTTCGGCACAGCATTGTGGGCCAAAGGGCCTGTTTTGTGCTGTAGGTTTTCTATGTGAATAGCCAGACTGGTTCAAGCTGACAGAAAGGTAACCACACATTGCAACAGTGGTGCGCAGAAGAGCATCTCTGAATGCACAGCACGTTGAGAGATGCCCAAGTAGATTGGCTACAACAGCAGAAGACCACAAACATACACTCAGTAGCCACTTTATTCGGTAGTTACCTAATAAAGTGGCCACTGAGTATATATGAACCTTCAACTGCAGTGTATATATGTATTTTCCAGTTATTTTAAGCAGAAATCTCTTCTAATGAAATAAATCTTCTAACTTTATTATGATTGCATCAGTAAAATTATAGATAAACTGTGTAGTTTAATTTCTCTTTCTGATTCTGCCTGCTTTAGTAAAATTTACTGTGAAAAGTGACCGATCATGTCTCAGAGGACACCATTAGGATGAACAGCACTGTTAAAATTCAATATAACTTCATTTGTGAAGTGGATTTGCAAAGGATCCTATTTGTTACTCCCAACTGTTCTCTCAGATTGTTCAGAAAAAAAGCTAAAATTTGCTGCAGATCTATCAAGAAGAGTAATTACATCAAATAATTATCCTGTAAATCATCTTTCCCAGGGCATACTAAACAATAAAAAGTACAAAGGCCCATGTTGACTGCTTTCCATGTCCTATTACATTCATCACAGTTTCCTGGGATGCGTGAATTGCAGAAAATGTTCAATGAATGGACATTTATATACAATAAATCCAGGCCTGGTATTTGATATTTTCATAAGATGTGAACAAAACTCTCTAGACTCACTAATGTCACTGAATATCAGCAAGACTAAGGAACTGATCATAGAATTCAGGAGGGGGAAACCAGAGATCCATGAGCTACCAGGTTCAAGAACAGTTACTACTCCACAACCACCGGGCTCTTGAACAAAGGAGATAACTACACTCACTTGCCCATCCATTGAGATGTTCCCACAACCAATGATCCCACTATAAGGACTCTTCATAAGGACTCTAATTTCATGCTCCTGTAATATATTGCCATTTATTTGTATTTGCATTTGCACAGTTTGTTGTCTTCTGCACTCCAATTGAACTTTCATTGATCCTGTTATAGTTACTATTCTGTAGATTTGCTGTGTGTGCCCGCAGGGAAATGAATCTCAGGGTTGTATTTGATGACATATATGTACTTGGATAATAAATTTACTTTGAAGACACATCTCCAGGCATCTGTTGCTTTTAAATTCCATTTAGGTTTACAGTTGTTGCTCAGGTTTTAGCCTCAAAGCTTAGTCATGGGTACAACCAGCCCGAAGTCTATAGCCCAGGATTCAAGAGCCGTGAAAAGCCGTGAAAAATTGCAAGCAATTTGTGTTTCTTATGTGTGAAGTGGTTGCCTATGGAATAGCACAATACAGTTTTGAACTTCATGTGCAAAGTTTATGGTATAGTTTATAGAATATACTGCCATGCAATACATCATCACCAGCCAAATGCAGTCCCTGGTGCTTAGAATCAACACTGCACACTGCTAAACATCATAAACCATGGTCAGCAGCCTGCAGGCAAATATGAACCCAGTACATGGAAATCCTACTGCTTACTTACAGAGCAGCGAGACGTAAAAGATGGGTAATCATGCAGGTCTGCAGAATCTCCACATCTCTATCTCACGTTTCTCACCTTCATTTTCTAATGTGGATCAAGTTCAATTATAACATTTTTCCAAAGGCGATATTAAATTGAATGAGAATACCTATCTTTGCATTTTACAAATGTGAACCTAATGGCTTTGTACTATCATCAAGATAATTCTAAAAAATAAAATGGTAATATTCTGTAGCTATGAAAATCCGGACTTAAAAATAATCCATGTTTGTCTTCTCCCTCTTTTTTTTTAGCATTGAGGGCCTTTCAAATCAAGGCATCAAGCCTTTGTGTATTTCTTTCACAAGATTATGTGCATTGCAATTGATTGAATTGTATGACACTCAAACCAAACTGGAGTACAGCAAAAAGATTTGAAAAATGTGTAGAACAGCAATGCCTCTGATCAACAAATTACGACTTGGTTTATTGTGATTTCTGTATTTTGAGCTATTTGTTTTTGAATAATGAATTCTCAGTACTTTGGCAGATTAACCTTACAACAACATTTGACTGATAGATATGCAATTAAGAGTCTGTTTTGCTGGCTGCCTACAGTCTGGAAAGAGAAACAGAGGCTGGCATTGCAACAAATGAATCAATTAGACTTCTGAACAGTTATTTTAACATCTCCAATCCCATTATGTTTCACTTAGCCATACAATTCCAGGTCTAGTGGAACTCTCTTACTGACTAGACAAGGGAATGAAGAAGACTTGAAGCATATCTTAAATGTTTAAACTTCTGCTTAATACCAGCAACCAATATTCTGTCCCTCTTTTAACTCCTATTGTTAACTGTCACTCAGGCATTAGTCCTGCTGGGGAGCCCTGATGGATGCCATTCAATTCAAACATATACCGAGACCACCAGATAAGCTGCACTGACATACCACACACACAACTTGCCCTGACAAGAACGCAGTTAAGTCACCTTGGGCTCCTGAGAGAATTGTCAATGTGTACTTAAGAAAGGAATCCCAAGCAATAAGCAGCGACTGTTTTCCCTTGCCACAGGCGTGAAAAATAAATGAAGAACTCTTAGTGTAAACCTGTCACGATCAAACACTCGTTGGACGTTAAGGGTCACCCACAAGTTTCGTAACATGCATAGAACAGGATCCTTGAGAATAAAGTGATACTTAGTTAATAGAATAGAACTTTAACATTGAAATACCTGATCAGAAATACAGGTGACCTCTGTGTTACAGAGAACTTTTGTTCCTCGAAAACCATCTGTACTACAGTTTTTCATAATACCATAAGACCATAAGATATAGGAGCAGAATTAGGCCATTTGGCCCATTGAGTCTACTCCGCCATTTCATCATGGCTAATCCAGTTTTCCTCTCAGCCCCAACTTCTGCCTTTTCCCCGTAACCCTTCATGCCCTGATCAATCAAGAATCTATCAACCTCTGTCTTAAATATACTACACCTGCCTGTGGCAAAGAATTCCACAGATTCACTACTCTCTGGCTAAAGAAATTCCTCCTTATCTCTGTTCTAAAAGGACGCCCCTCTATTCTGAAGCTGTGTCCTCTAGTCTTAGACCCTCCGACCATAGGGAACATCCTCTCCACATCCACTCTAGCAAAGCTTTTCACAATTCAACAGGTTTCAATGAGGACACCCCTTATTCTTCTGAATTCTAGTGAATGCAGGCCCAGAGCCATCAAACACTCTTCATATAACAAGCCATTCAATCTTGGAATCATTTTCATGAATTTCCTTGGAACTCTGTATAGTTTCAGCATATCCTTTCTAAGATAAAGGGCCCAAAACTGCTCACAATACTCCATGTGAGGCTTCACTAGTGCTTTATAAAGTTTCAACATTACATCTTAAATTTTATATTCTAGTCCTCTTGAAATGAATGCTAACATTGCATTCACCTTCCTCACCACAGACTCAACCTGTAAATTAACCTTTAGGGAATCTTACAGAAGGACTCCCAAGTCCTTTTGCATCTCAGTTTTTTTGAATTTTCTCTCCATTTAGAAAATAGTCAACCTTTCCATTTCTTCAATCAAAGTACATGACCATACACTTCCCAACACTGTTTTCCACTGCCATTTCTTTGCCCATTTTCTTGATCTGTCTACGTCCTTCTGTAGCCTCTCTACTTCTTCAAAACTACTTTCCCCTCCACCTGGCTTCATATCATCTGCAGGCTTTGCAACAAAGCCATCAATTCCATCATCCAAATCATTGACATATAATGTAAAACAATCAGTCCCAACATAGATCCCTGTAGGCCATCACTAGCCACTGGCAGCCAACCAGAAAAGGCTCCCTTTATTCCCACACTTCACGTCCTGCCGATCAGCCACAGTTTTATCCGTACTTGAGTATTTCCCGTAATACCATGGGCTCATAACTTGTTAAGCAGCCTCATGTGTACACTTTGTTAAAGGCCTTCTGAAAATCCAAGTACAGTACACAACATTAACCAATTCTCCTTTGTCTATCCTGCTTTTTATTTCTTCAAAGAATTCCAAGAATTTCATTTTTCCAGTCCTCCTGAACCATTCCAGAATCTAGTGATTCTTGAAAGTCCATTACTAATGCCTCCACAATCTTTTCAGCTGCTTCTTTCAGTACTCTGGGGTGTACACCATTTGGTCCAGGTGACTTACCTACCTTCAGATCTTTTGGTTTCCTAAGAACCTTCTCTCTTGTTATGGTAACTTCACACAGTTCATGTCCCCTGACACCTTGAACTTCCACCATACTGCTACTGTCTTCCACAATGAAGACTGATGAAAAATATTTATTCAGTTCATCTGCAATTTCCTTGTCCCCCATTACTACCTCTCCAGCACTGTTTTCCAATGGTCCAATATCCATTCTCACCTCTCTTTTATATTTTATGTATCTGAAGACACTTTTTGTATCCTCTTTAATATTATTGGCTAGCTTACTTTTGTATTTCATCTTTACCTTCTTTAGTTGCCTTCTGTTGGTTTTTAAAAGCTTCCTAATTCTCTAACTTCCCGCTAATTTTTGCTCTGTTATATGCCCTCTCTTTGACTATTTTGTTAACCATGGTTGTGTCATCTTTCCTTTAGAATATTTCTTCTTCTTTGGCACCAATATATCCCGTGCCTTCTGAATTGCTTCCAGAAATTCCAAGCATTGTTGCTCTGCTGTCATCCCTGCCAGTGTTCTTTTCCAATGAATTCTGGCCAGCTCCTCTCGTATGCCTCTGTAATTCCCTTTACTCCAGTTGAAATATAAATTCCTTTTTCCCATTGAATCTCAAGCCACAGATAAAGATGCGTTTCTGTGGGATATTTTCCTCTCATAGTAAGGCATATTATTAGTGGTGACAAGTTGACCCACTGTTGTTATTTAATTGCTGAGGCCAGCATTAAACTTGGGTGACAGTCTAAGCTCATGGATTAGGGAAGGCTTTAAAGAATGCGGATATCAGTGAAAGGAATGGGATTCACCAACTGCGCTTTACGGGAGAGGGGTGGTAGAGAAGGATTCCAAGGGGATGACTTAGTGGCACTGAAGTAAATTTCCAAGAAATTAGATGAAAGAGCTAATGCAAGAGCCAGCCATGTGGCTCCCCACAATGCAGAACCTCAAAGAAAATGACTACATATGAAGAATATGACAATGCCTCACTCTAAGACATCTGCTCATATGACCGGAGAAGGGGCTTGACTCTGAGACAGTCAATCCAATCAACACCGAGATGTCATATCCAAATTTTACTGTGCCCAGTATTGTGATTAAAAATAAATTTGATAAAATGTGTTTTTTTCACGTTGTTCATTTATTTATTTACTTCCTGTATTGAATTCCTTTAGACACAATTTTATTTTGTATCTCAGAATTTTGGGTAGTGATTTCTGAATTTGCTAGAAGCAATCTCCAGTACCTGAATAACCATAATATGGCTGGTCACATGTTTTGCCAAGTAATATCAGATTTCTTTAATAGTATACAATGTCTCTGTCAAAGATTATTTTCCTGATTTAACAACAAAAGCAAAAAGTTTTAAGAGTTACCATTTCTTAATAGGCTGTATCGTATTCTTTATTATTCCTGAATTTTGATGTAGTAATGACTGTGAAGCTATTGATGTTGCATTGACAATCACTTTAAGAATTTTGCTTCAGATCATCAGACCTGCTGTCTATCATCTTATTTTAGGCTATGCAGCTTGCATTGCAATTGGACTGTGAATGTGTGAACTGACATGGATTTAGATGATTTACAAAATCTCCAGAAAATCAAATGCTTAGTTATGTGAGATACAAATGAGTTTTTGAACGTGAACTTAGTTATAGTTACAGATCCACAAACAATTCATAAAAAAGCCTTTATAGTTTGTGTATGTCAAAATACATGCATATGGATATTTAAATTTGTAAGTATTTTAAAATTAAAATAATATAAGTTTAAATAACACCCTATTTTCTACTTTAATCATCTATCAAGACTCTGGGTTACTTAACACTTTATATATCATAATATCTAAAATGTTAGTCAAGATTTGCTTTTCTGTCAGTAAGTATCATTTAATGTGATTGACTATGCAGTAGCTCACTAGCATTCACAGTCCAAGGACAGACAGACAGACAGACATACTTTATCGATCCTGAGGGAAATTGGGTAACACAAATTCCAACAGGGCAACAGGGATCTACTTAGAGTTATGCCTGACGGGCAGATGATCAGAAAATGAGAAGTCCTCATCATGGAGATGGGGATCTTCTTTGGGGATCAGGAAGAAGTGTCATCACTCTGCTGTTGACTATTGAATTGTGCCCACCGTATTTTATTTTCTTTGTTGGAATAATTAAAAATTCCTATAAAGTAATTAAAATAAAAAGAAATATTATTCCAATTATATTTCAAGATGCATGTCCTTGAAGCTACAATATTGTCACCTTGTTGAGTGCTTCAATATTTACATTCCTTCTGTGCTTTTATGGTGGTACAGTCAGTATCAAAAATGGGATTGCCCAGCATTGTCTATTTTAGCGCTACAAGGCTGGAAATGGACTTTAACTAGAGCAGAACATGATAATGACCATTGACGTGACAGTAAATAGCAAACAACATCTTGGACAAAAAGGAGAATATCTGCAGATGCTGGAAATCCAAGCAATGCACAAAAAGTGCCGGAAGAACTTAGCAGCCCAGACAACACCTATGGAAAAGAGTTAACTGTTGGTGTTACAGGCTGAGACCCTTAATCAGCACTGGAGGAAAAAAGATGAGGTCAGAGTAATAAAGTGGGAGAGAGGAAGAAGATATACAAGGTGGTTGGAGATAGGTGAAACCGGAAGAGGGGGAGGGGTGAAGTAAAGAGCTGGGGAATTGATTGGTGAAAGAGACAAAGGGTTGGGGAAGGAGGAATCTGATAGGAGAGGGTAGAAGTCCATGGAAGAAAGCAAAGGGGGAAGAATACCAAAGGGAGGTGATGGGCAGGTAAGGAGATAAGGTGAGAGAGGGAAATGGAAATGAGGAATGGTGAAGGGGAGGGGGGTGCATTTACTGGAAATTCAAGAACTCAGTGTTCATACCATCAGGTTGGAGGCTACCCAGGAGGAATGTAAGGTGTTGTCCTCCAGCCTGAGTTGGAACAACATGACTCCCTTGTTCACAACTGTGCTTGGGCATCGTGGGTAAGTTAGGTCCACATGACTTGGGAATGCAATACAATCAGCTCTCTCTGATGACTTAATGATGTTCCCACCTAAAGAAATCCCATAAATTAATGCAACATTTTTGTCCTTCTTCCCAAACCATGAAACAACCTGCAATTATTAATCTCAACTACTTACTCCACTATAACATACCCTGATTGTTTTGTTCTCCCAGATCTGATTCCCTGAATATGTTGTAACACTGATTCAACTCATTAATCAGCTAGCTCTTCAATTGCCCTAAACATCAGCTGCTTGGACTCCCCAGTGACCCCTCATCACTAACTCCTCTTCGATGCAATCTAGTCAGTGGAGATTTCGATACCCACACCTTCCTCAGTAAGGCAGTATCCTCTGATCAACGGAACACCCTCCTCCCTCCTCTACCATCCAGCACAAATTTGAAGCCATGCAGCATCCTTCTCCACATCCAACTCTATTGTGGTGCAGCATTCCTTTCCTATCCTTGGGCTGAATCAGGAAATGATGGAACTGACCCACTCATCCTCAGGCCATGATCTGGCCCTGACTGACAGTTCTCAGGGTTGTTCCCTGCCAAGCAATTGAACTCATCCTGGGATCAAGACCACATACTTCTCCATGCTCAACATCATACTTAGTAAACTGTGTAACAGTAATTCATGACTGATGTTTCCAGCATTGGACTAATAACTGAAACAGTTGGATTGCCACTCAGTGAGTACCTTTTCTGATGCACTGAACATTTAACAAACAAAATGTGTTCTCTGCATCAATGCAACATGACATTTACTAGAGCAATTAAAGATTATAGCAGTATTTTCATTGACAGGATATAGGCAAATGAGCCAACATGAGCCAACTTAACAAAGAAAAATAGACTTAATAATACCAAACAAAATGGGTTGGAATTACTTCTTTATTTCAGTTTTTGGATTAATGACATCAGAGTTTACATCTGAAATATGGTTTTGAACAGCTTTATTAAACATATTAAAATTTTGAAGTGACATTTTTAAGCACACTTGTAGGATATAATTTAAATAGATATTTGATTATTTCTATGTGAAATAAGATTTCGATATTGTCAGTGAAAGTCCTGTCTCATAGTATTCAAGGTTTACTTATCCATGCCACTCCCCCAGTAGTGCGCATTTAGGATGAGTTGCCTCAATAAATCTTCCACTCTCCACATTCCATTAGGTAAAACGGAGTGAGCAGCAACATGATTTATCAGCTTATCTCTGGCCCCATCATGCAAACACATTAGGTACCACTTAATGGATCAGTGCACAGTAACCTCTCTGACCATAGCATAGTGGAGACAACGATCTCAGATGTTTTTAAGATAATCATGTTAAAAAAGGAAAAGAGGAAAATGCTGATACAGATACACAGGGAGATAAAGAAGAGTCTTGTTTGGTGCATTGCTGCCTATTAGGCTGAATTATCTCTTTCTTAATTTTGTAAACTTTATTTTACATTTTGAGACCATTTAAGGCTCAGATTGTGGACTTGTATTTTTCCTTTCTCTTTTTGCATGCAACAATATAAAAGTCATTATTGAAAGTGTATACCGCTGAATTTTTGATCTGACAGCATAGCAGATGCTCTATCTTAATCCACCCATCAGGGTTGGGTTCAATGTTAGAATTACTTTTGCTGATTTATACTTTCCACTCAAATCAAAAGAAAGTAATATTCAAGAGCAAAATATTACAGATATTGGAAGCCCAAATTAAAATAGAAAAGGTTATAAATACCTAACAGGTCAGCAAGCATCTGTTGAGAGAGAAGCAGCATTAACATTTTCAGTCAATGACTCTCCATCACAACTTCAATGAAAGTGCTATTAATATAAATTGAGACTGAATGCCTCATCTGAGTTCAGGTTTATCACTTTGACTGAGGAATATAAACTGTACTAATTACATGTTAAAAGCTGAAATAGAAAGCTGTGTCTCTATTGTCACAAAAGTCCATTTGGTTGATGAACTCTTCTAAGGATGGAAATCTGTTATCCATGTACAATCTGGCCCATATGTGACTCTACATTGAGTTGCTGAAACTTAGCTGCCTCTCTGAAGTGGCCTGGCAGGGATCCCAAGGGGTCACTATGGATAGACAATAAAGGACAAACTCACCTTTAATATCACAATCCATAACTGAACAATAGAGGAAAATTATGTTTCTAAGTATCTCCAAAGATCATAGGGAATAATCAGTTCTGATTGAGTAGTCCAATTAAACATTAATTAAGTTTTGGCAAAGGCTCCTTATTCATAATTTCACAACAAATTTCACTGTATGCTACAATGTACATGTGACAAATAAAACTATTCTTTATAAGTATTGTTCTCTGACTTTACAAAAGCTATGGAGCAACAGTGCTGTTAAATCACAAACAAGAGAAAATCTGCAGACGCTGGAAATCGAAGCAACACACACAAAATGCTGGAGGAACTCAGCAGGCCAGGCAGCGTCTATGGAGAAAAGTACAGTCAATGTTTCAGGCTGAGATCCTTTGGCAGAACCACCCCAAAACATTGACTGTACTTTTTTCCACAGATGCTGCCTGGCCTGCTGAGATCCTCCAGCATTTTGTGTGTGCTGTTAAACGTTCATTGAATTGTTAGTGACATTTACAAATGTATTATTTGATCTCAACCATCAGGCTCTTGAACACAAGAGGATATCCACACTCATCTATTGAGATGTTCCCACAACCAATCTGACTTTAAGGACTCTTTCTCTTCTTACTTCATGCTCTTGTTATTTATTGCTATTTATTTATATTTGCATTTTCACATTTTGTTGTCTTCTATGCTCTTGCTCTTCCATTGATCCTGTTTACAGTTACTATTCTATAGATTTGCTGAGTATGCCCACAGAAAAATGAATCTTAGGGTTGTATGTGGTAACATGTATGTACTCTGATAATAATAAGATAATAATAATAATAAGACTGATAATAATAAGACTTTATAGAAGAGAGATCAACCATATTACCTTTCCAGCACAGCACAAACAAAATGCTGGAGGAACTCAGCAGGTAAGGCAGCATCTACGGAAAAGAGTAAACAGTCAACGTTTCAGACCAAGACCCTTCTTCAGGACTTCATGATCTTTCCAGTGCGGCAATAGCTAAAAGCATGTTTGTTTGGCATTTGCTGAGGAATTCTTTTCTACTTGTATGGTTATATGGTATCAAAAAGTCAAAGGTAATCATGCCATGTCGATGGCAGGTTAATGTGGAATAATCAATCAATTTCATTGATCTCAGCAGTATAGTCATTCTGCATTGAAAATTTTATTTTAATAAGAAGTTCTGGTCCTACCACACAAGGAAAACATCTTCTCATCATCATGTAGATTTTCTGTAGTCTGATTACAGTATTCAATTGATTAAATTTGCCATATACTATATTTTGTCATTTTACAATCTATATAATGCTGTTAGGTTAGCTCTGAATGGGAAGGAGGAACAGGTGCTCCTGTTACGCCAACATTTCAGATAGGACAACATCTCTAACTGTCAGAAGACACCAACAAGTAAAAGAAGATCAGTATAGTAACTAAAATAAAAGCAGAGAATGTGGAAAGCACTCAGTAAGTAGAAAGGGAAACAGGTTGAAGGCCCTTATTCAAGACTGAGAAAGAGATAAAACAAGTTTTAAGTTGCAGATAGGTGGGGGAGGCTGGATATTTTAACAATAGCATGTGTCTTAGATTTGTTGACCCCTTGCCCCCCTTACTCCTTAGCAGCAAATTAAAATATCTGATGTTACACATGTTTTAGTTGTAATTCACTTAGGAAGAGGAGATCTTTGGTGAAAAGACCTTGTAGAAAAGATGACGTACGGATGTGAAGTTATTAGGTCAATGTTACCAACCTGCTGTTACCATAAGTAAATCAAATTATACAGGTGTTCTCCCCCCCCCCCCCCTTTACAAAGGTAGAGCATTCCTATGAAACCTTCTTAAGCTGAAATGGCATAAAGTGAAGAACCATTAATTTATATGGGAAAGATTTTCATAAAAGCACAAATCCACTTTGTAATGAGAAAACAGGTCACTAATGTAAAAGCGAAGTGGCGTAAAGTGAGCATTCGTAAAGTGGGGGACACCTGTATTTACTTTCAGTTAAGTAATGTTGTGTATCACTTTCAAAGAATAAGCAAGCACAAGGCTTCAAACTGCACTTTTTCTGTGTACATGTCCGTTTTAGTGTATTTCATGGTAATGTTCCAAAATAAAAGGAAACAAGGCCCTGGTTATAAATTGAAATTGAGGGCTTAGACCATGGTGTGAGGTTGGATATCTTATTCAGTGTAACTGATGGAGATGTTCACTCAGGGAGATCTCTCTCTTTAAATATTTCTTCACCACTTCAGGCATTTCAGCAAAAGCTTCAATGATGTGACTCTTGTTTCTTCCACAGTGGTGGACGTCTCCTGAAGACCCAAGATAGCCAACGATGCCCACAGTATACTTGCATTTAGCTTGTGTTCAGGGAAGTGTGCCAAGTGTAAAATATCTCAAACTTCAGCTCAACCCACTCTGAAAATGAACAAACTCTGTTTTGGTGAAGAGAGCAAAGAGGTCGGAAAAGATGAGGATGTTACAGGCAACAATCTGCTGCAAGGAGATAGATGGTCTATTCTTACATATGACTGAGAATGTGTACCTCAGATTTTTCTTTTTTTAAACATCAGCTAGAAGTCCCTTCAGTTAGCTAAAGGGAATCTAAAATTCTGGCATGGAATGTCAGAATCTTAGAAATGTCAAAATCAGAAATAATGTTTTCTCAGAAAATCCATTAACCTCCACAACAACTGAACACCTCTCCCCATTATTCCAGTGTTTACCCAAAACCTCCCATAATCTGCAAAGACTTGCCGGCACCCAAATAGTTTCCTGCTTTTTCTCCCACCAACCTTTCAGAGCTCATGAAGTAGAATTTATTTATTTGTTCGGTTGTTTCTTTATCCAGTTATTTATCTATTTAATTACTTACTGTACATCATGGAACAAGCCCTTCTGGCCCAACAATCTGCACCACCCAGCAACCCACTTACTTCATCCTAGCCCAATCACAGGACAATTTTACAATGACCATTTAACCTACTAACCAGGAAGTCTTTGGAATGAGGAAGGAAACCAGAGCACCCGGAAGAAATGCAAGCATTCATGGGGAGGACACACAGACTCCTTACGGATAGCACCGGAATTGAACTCTGAACTCCAAATGGCCTGAGCTATAGCAGCATCACACTAACAGCTATGTGATTCTGCACCCCCACTAACATGGCTGTTTAGCCCCAGCAGTCCTTCCAGGTGAAGCAACACTTCACATGTGAGTTGATCGTGTCATTGATTGCATCTCAGAGCTGAATCCCCTACATCAGTGAAACCTGACACAGACTGGGAGATCACTTCGTCTGCTATAACAGCCAGGATCTCCTGGTGGCCAGCTGTTTAGATTCTGCTTCCCATTACCACACGGATATGCCTGTCCACAGCCTCCTCCACTGCCAAGTTGAGGCTAGATACAGATTAAAGGAACAACACTTCATATTCCATCTTGGCTGTCTCCAACCTGACGACATCACTATCCATCAATTTCCCGAACTTCTGGTAACCACTCCCATCTGGTCTGTTCCCCCCACACCTTTAGTTTACCCTTATTCCTCTGGCCCCTTCACACCCTGTCTTCCCCTCCTCCCTCACAGACACCTTCCTCCCTCTTGGTCCCCACCTCCTTCTCTTTATTCCATAGTCTACCATCCTCTCGTATCAGATTCCATCGTGTTCAGCCCCTTGTACCTTCCACTTATCACCTCCCAGTTTCTCACAACATTCCCACTTTTCCCCCTCCCTCTCTCATCTAGATCCACCAACCCATGCTTCTCCCCCTCCCACAAACCTTTTATTCTGGCTTCTGCCCTTTCTTTCCAGTCCTGATGAAGGGTCTCAGCCTGAAACTTTGACTGTTCATTTTCCTCCATGGATGCCAAGCTCCTCCATTGTTTTGTGTGTATTGCTCCTACTGGCATTAGCTGCTTACCTCAAGAGGTTCTATAGGTACATGAGGAAAGATGGCAGAGGCAATAGTCAACAAACAAGAGAAAATCAGCAGATGCTGGAAATCCAAGCAACACACACAAAGTGCTGGAGGAACTCAGCAGGCCGGGCAGCATCTATGGAAAAAAGTACAGCTGACGTATCGGGCTGAAATCCTTCGGTAGGACTGTCGGCAATAGTTACAGGATTTAAAGGACATAGAATCATAGGATATGTCATACTGTCCTACTGAATTGAAGCAGGCTTTTCAGCCTGCTATATTCATGCTGATGATAGAGCAACCTTTCAAGCTAATCACATCTTCCAGAAATCTTTGCTTAGATAATTCACGTGCCTTAAATATTATAAGCAACTCTGCCTCCATCATTCTCTCAGGCAGAATATCCCAGGTATCCACCAATCTCTGGTTGATAACGGTTCCCCTCCGATCCTTTCTAAACCTCTTATGTTCTTCCCTAAATCTACATTCTTTCGTTTTGAAACTTAACAGAATCAGGATCAGATGGGGAAAGGTCTCAGCCATCTGCTCTATCAGTACAGCTCATAATTATATATGGCTCAATCCTGTCCCTTCTTGACCGTCTCTGCTTCAGGAAAAGCAAGCCTCTCCTCATCATGAATGCCCTCCACACCCTCGCCAGCACTATCACATCCTCCCTACTGTGCGGTGACCAGAACTGCACACAGTACTTCAGCTGAGGTCTGACCAATGTTGTATGAAGTAATTTCTCACCAAACAGAACCAGTAGGGGGAAAGTAATGGATTCTTTTTTGGGTGTTCAGGGAGTCACAGTGTTTGGGGACAAGTGCAAAAAAGTGTTACTGCTGTAAAAGATCAACCTTGACCTTAAATGGCAAAGCTGGCAGAAAGGGTCACATAACATGGAGGTGAATGAGCAATAGCACTGTGAGTCATTGGGCTGTGATCTATGTGGAACCTGGATGATTGATGAGCAGCAGATAAACTAAAGGTAATTACATTATTAGGTCAGAAAGATAAATGCTATTGCTGACAGCTGTCAACGATATATATTTAGCACATTACAGACAGTCAATCTATTTTACCTTAAAAATCACAGTAATGCATTGAATGGGAATCTTCCTGAAGTAAGTGAGTTGTAGTGGCATCTAAACAGAATAGTTCGGTTATACTTTATGTTCATAACATCTTGCCATCCATGGGTAAACTTTGAAGCCGAGCTGAAAGGGTGAATGGCTTTCTTCTGTGATGTTACTGTTCTGTGGTTCTATCACTAAGAATTTAGTAAGTACTGTGATGAAAATCTTCAAGCAATTCTCAAGTGAAACCGTGTGGATTGGACAGCAGAAAACATTCCTTTACTATGAGGGAAGTGGTTCTGCATAACATGTGAGAACAGATTGCAGGATGAGGACGCAAGAAATTCCTGAAAACTTACTCAAACAGCGCCACAGGGTAGGAAGATGTGAAAATGGGCCGACATTCACAGAGGGATCAGCTGACCATGTGCTTGTGGATCCAGATTAAAAAAATTGTTCCTCCTTTTGAGAACCTTACCCCAAGGAGATTGTGGCATGAGTCTGACAGGAAGGAAAGAGCGTGTATCAGGAAGCTCAGTCCATTTCTTGTTGATTTTATCTCCATGGAAACCACAAGAGAGAAAAACTTCAACATCTGCCACTGCCTGCAGAAATTGATCCACATTATTACTCACATTAGCTCACCCCGATAAGTTAACTGAAAGCATCTGAGGTAATCTGTTGCAACAGTGACTCTCAAATTGCAAAGTGGATGCTTAAGGGATCAGACTAGATTGTTAGGTGTGTAGTTAAAGGTCTCAGGGAACCATAAAAAGGCTCAGACTTCAATCGGACCCTATGAATGAGGTGGAGGCTCACTGCAGATGAGTGGGGACAGCTAGGTCAATATTTCCAAAGTGTGGAACATCTGGAACTGAGCAACAGCTCCAAAGGCTTCTGCATCTGTCTCACAAGCCACTGTGGCCTTCCAACACATCAAACGAAGATAACTGAGGATTAATCTTTTAGAGCTGCTCTGGGTACCTGAGTGAAACTCTGCATATTTATATTTAGCATTTCCCTGGGAGAACAGCTTTAGAGTTTGAAAGCTTGAAATTTCCTCTCAAGGTTGTAGGTAAATGACATCAGTGCCTGTGGAAGAAAATATTTTGCAGCCTTGCGTTCCACTTAAGGAATTGTCCCAAAAATATAGTAGTTCTGAAAGTGACTTCCAAATGCTACTGGGATCTTATCTTAAAGAGGAAAAAAATATTATGTCTGGGTGGCCTCCAACCTGATGGCATGAACGTTGATTTTTTTTCAGCTTCTGGTAATTTTTCCCTCTCACCCTTACTTCTTCTACAATTCTCCACTCTGGCTCCTTCTTACCTCCTCTCTTCTCCTCACCTGCCTATCACCTCACCAAGTACCCCTCTTAGCCCTCCTCAAGTACCCTTTCTCCTCCCTTCCTCCCATGGTCCACTCTGCTCTCTTATCAGATTCTTTCTTTGTCAGCCAACAATCACCTCTTCCACCTATCACCTCCCAGCTTTTCACTTCAACCCACCCACCGAGCTTCACCTATCACCTCCCAGCTTTTCACTTCAACCCACCCACCGGGCTTCACCTATCACCTCCCAGCTTTTCACTTCAACCCACCCACCGGGCTTCACCTATCACCTCCCAGCTTTTCACTTCAACCCACCCACCGGTCTTCACCTATCACCTCCCAGCTTTTCACTTCAACCCACCCACCGGGCTTCACCTATCACCTTCTAGCTTGTACTCCTTCCCCTGCCCCCACCTTCTTATGCTGGCTTCTTCCCTCTTCCTCCAGTCCTGGTGAAGGGTCTCAGCACAAAACGTCAAATGCCTATTCCCTTCCATTGATGCTGCCCAAGCTGCTGAGTTCCTCCAGCATTTTGTGTGTGTTGCTGTGGATTTCCAGCATCTGCAAAAATAGGTACTGTTAATATTTATGTTATTACAATGAGAGTGAGCTTCTGTCTAGCAGTATATTGATTCAGATTCACGAACAATATTGCAGCTTTGGACTCCCTCAGCTGCTTCTCTGCTACCCATAATTTATGCCACAAATTAGATTAGCTGATCATGAAGCTTCTAAAGAGCTATAAATATTGGAGTTTGGTGACATTCTTCTGAAACTTTTACCACAGTTCTTTAATTTCCAGCATATTTTAAAAAAATAAGTTTAATATAGACATTCGGATAAATTGGAAAATACAAAATCTGGGAAAGCTATTAGGTGCAGATTTAGCACTTGTTTCAATGGATTTCAATTGGAGTGTGATATAAGGAAAAGTCCAGGATTCTATTTACAAGCTATATTATGAAACTATCATTTGGGTTTTCTTTGTATTTTATATAGTTTAAATTTATTAATAACATTATTTATTATGTGTGAAACAAGACAATTATAAAAAGTAAATGAAGTTTCAGAGTTAGACAAAACATAAAATGATTTAAACTCAAAATCCTTTGGAGTTTTTTTGTCTTGCAGTTGTCCAAAGATGTTGGGTTAGAACTCAATGGGCCAAATGGCCTAACTCAGCTGCCATGTCTTATGGTCTTCCAGGAAACATTAGTTATTTCTCTGCATCTGCATCGCATGCTCAGGATTCTCGTGTGAATGCAAAATTCACAAATGGAGTGGGCATTCTTCACGTGATCTTCTAATTGAACACCAATGTTGGACTCCTCATGAAATCAAACAGCAAGCACAATATTCCTGAAGTATCCTGGCACTGAAGGTAAAACCAATGATCCAGCACCATCAGAATGTTGGTGATGCTGGACAACCAGAGTTTCAGTACCATTGGATGTTATTCCAATTAATACCCAAGCATACTTTGATTTTCCTTTTAATTGTTGCACAGCTAGATAAGAAAATTTCCAGTGATCCAAATGAGCTTAAAAAGAATGGGAAATGTACAGTGTGGACCCCAGCCCCAACTATACTTGAGACTCCTAACTTTGGCTGCACACCCACTTTCTCTTTGAATGCTGGTTGATATTCCACACTAATGAATAATCCAGTTATGAAATTGTCAGGATTTCCAATCAGAAGCCAGATTGTCAATGTTTTGCTGACCACTGGGAGTCTGAATGACAAACCAATGACTGGTATAACAACAGCAAGAAAAGATATTTTAATATACTTTATTGCTTCAATAATTTCTAATAGTTTTTGAGAATTTTTGTATTGCAAAAGGTTTGGCCAATTTCCACTGAAGTTTAGAATAATGGAAGGAGATCTCATTGAAACGCAATACACATTGGCACAGCTAGGTAGACTCAGTGAAGGAAGAAGGCTTCCCCTGGAACTCACATGTACTGTGATCAAGTGCTTTGTGAGGTTGGTCATGGTGAGTATCAACTCCTCCTCAGCAGGAACCTGAACCTATTGTAACACCTACATCAGGCTGCTGTTTATTGATTTCAGTGCAGCATTTAACACTATCAATACTGATCAACAAGCTCCAAAACCTGGGCCTCTGTACCTCTCTCTGCACCTGGATCCTTGACTTCCTCATTGGGCAACCACAGTCAGTGTGGATCAGAAATAGCATCTCCTCCTTGCAGACAATCAACACTGGTGCACCTCAAGGATGTGTGATTAGCTCACTATTCTACACTTTTTCCAGCTCTGACTATGTGGCTAGGCACAGCTCAAATGGCATCTATATATTTGCTGATAACACAACCATTGTTGGCAGAATTTCAGATGTTGACAAGGAAGTGTCCAGGAGCAAGTTGGATAAGCTGGTTGAGTGGTGTCGCGACAACAACCTTGCACTCAATGTCAGTAGGACCAAGAAATGCATTGTGGACTTCAAGAAAGGGAAGCTGAGAGAACACATACCCATCCTTAGGGATTAGCTGTGGAAAGGGTAAGCAGATTCAAGTTCCTGGGTGTCAACATCACTGAAGATCTATCCTCCACCTAACATATTGTTGCAATTACAAAGAAGGCACACAGTACCTATATTTCATTAGGAGTTTAAGGAAACTTGGGATGTCATCAAAGACTCTTGTAAATTTCCACAGATGTAGAAAACCGCACTTCAGATTTTTGAATTTTCTCCCTTCCACCGAAGTGTATCTCCATGCAGTATACTCCACTATACACTATACTCCATCTGTCATTTCTTTGCTCATTCCCCCAATCTGCCCAAGTCCTCCCTGCTTTGTCAACGCTACCTGCCACTCCACCTATCTTCCTATCATCGGCAAACTTGACCACAGATCATCAAATCAAATCAAGTTTAATTATCATTCAAGCCATACATAGATTCAGCTGAATGAGACAGCGTTCCTCAGGGGCTGAGGTGCAAGACATTCAAAATAGCAAGTAACATAATCAAAATAGCAAGCAAAGAAGCATATTCATTTGAAAGAAGGAACATAGATATAGTCCGAGACCCTGATCGGCAATGTCCAGCAATCAATGGTACAGTCCCCCAGCAGTGTGCAGACACATGCAATCTACCTGTCATTCCACAGCTCGAACACAGGAGGACAGCACTGATGGGAGAAGCCAGACTCACACAAGCTCGGAAGCCATGCTGTAAATGTTTCCGCGTCACTCACCTGGCCTGCAGTAGCAGGCAAGCCTAAGGCTTGAGGCCTAGTTATCACTACAACTAAGGCTACATAGTTTCCATGTTGCCTGTCCCGCCACCAGACAGGGATAACGTCTCTGTAGCAACTTACATTATCACTGTCCAACAGAGTCTTGCGATTGCTAGTGAAATGTCTGAGACAATCTCCCACGATTATACTGCACCAACTTCGCTGTAACTGAGTAGCAGTCTGCAGCCAGGTCAGCTCTTACATACCCAAACTGGCTCCACTGATATCCCGATCAGCTCCTTCAACACCTCAGCCAGCTCTCATTCCAACACTGGGACCAGCAGCTTCAACACCTCAGCCGGCTCTCATTCCAACACTGGGACCAGCCCTTCGACACCTCAGCCGGCTCTCATTCCAACACTGGGACCAGCAGCTTCAACACCTCAGCTGGCTCTCATTCCAACACTGGGATCAGCCCTTCGACACCTCGGCCGGCTCTCATTCCAACACTGGGACCAGCAGCTTCAACACCTCAGCCGGCTCTCATTCCAACACTGGGATCAGCCCTTCGACACCTCGGCCGGCTCTCATTCCAACACTGGGACCAGCCCTTCGACACCTCAGCCGGCTCTCATTCCAACACTGGGACCAGCAGCTTCAACATCTCGGCCGGCTCTCATTCCAACACTGGGACCAGCAGCTTCAACACCTCAGCCAGCTCTCATTCCAACACTGGGATCAGCCCTTCGACACCTCAGCCAGCTCTCATTCCAACACTGGGACCAGCCCTTCGACACCTCAGCCGGCTCTCATTCCAACACTGGGACCAGCCCTTCGACACCTCGGCCGGCTCTCATTCCAACACTGGGACCAGCCCTTCAACACCTCAGCCGGCTCTCATTCCAACACTGGGACCAGCCCTTCGACACCTCAGCCAGCTCTCATTCCAACACTGGGACCAGCAGCTTCAACACCTCAGCCGGCTCTCATTCCAACACTGGGACCAGCCCTTCAACACCTCAGCCGGCTCTCATTCCAACACTGGGACCAGCCCTTCGACACCTCGGCCAGCTCTCATTCCAACACTGGGACCAGCAGCTTCAACACCTCGGCCAGCTCTCATTCCAACACTGGGATCAGCCCTTCAACACCTCGGCCGGCTCTCATTCCAACACTGGGACCAGCCCTTCGACACCTCAGCCGGCTCTCATTCCAACACTGGGACCAGCCCTTCCACACCTCAGCTGGCTCTCATTCCAACACTGGGACCAGCAGCTTCAACACCTCGGCCGGCTCTCATTCCAACACTGGGACCAGCAGCTTCAACACCTCGGCCGGCTCTCATTCCAACACTGGGACCAGCCCTTCGACACCTCGGCCGGCTCTCATTCCAACACTGGGACCAGCCCTTCAACACCTCAGCCAGCTCTCATTCCAACACTGGGACCAGCCCTTCGACACCTCAGCCGGCTCTCATTCCAACACTGGGACCAGCAGCTTCAACACCTCAGCCGGCTCTCATTCCAACACTGGGATCAGCCCTTCGACACCTCGGCCGGCTCTCATTCCCACACTGGGACCAGCAGCTTCAACACCTCAGCCAGCTCTCATTCCAACACTGGGACCAGCCCTTCGACACCTCGGGCCAGCTCTCATTCCAACACCAGTCCAGCTACTCTGGTTAATGAGCAATTCACTGATGGAGCAGCCCTGCAGTACCCAGTGTTCTTGGAGTAGAATTATCTTTGGGTCATTAAAAACAAACTTTACAAAGACAAAAACAGCTTTGGTTGGGCCCCAAGAGGCTGCTGTGTTCGCACACGCCACCGTCTTTCTGGAAAGAGCAAGAGGAAGTGACAATCAATTTCAACATCCAGGTCATCGATATATAATGTGAAAAGAAGTGGTCCCATCATTGACTCCTGCAGAACACCACTGACCAGAAAAGACCCCTTTACTCCTATTCTTTGCCTCCCACCAGTCAGCCAATCTTCTATCCATGCCAGTATTTTTCCTGTAATACCATGGGCTCTTATCTTAGTAAGCAGCATCATGTGCAGTAACTTGTCAAATATCTTCTGAAAATCCAAATAAACGACATCCATTGACTCTTCTTTGTTTATACAGCAATAGAATCAGAGAAAAAGAGAGCACAGAAACAGGCCCTTCAGCCCACCTAGTTAGTGCCAAACCGTTTAAACTGTCTACTCCTATCAACCTGCACAAAGACCATTGCCCTCCTTACCCCTACCATCCAAACTTCTCTTAAACTTTGAAATTGAACTTGCATACACCACTTCTGCTGGCAGCTTGTTCCACACCCTCACGGCCCTCTGAGTGAAGAAATTTCCCCTCATTTTCCCTTAAACCTTTCACCTTTGGCTCTTAATCCATGACCTCTGGTTGTAGTCCCACCCAGATGCTGTCTGAACAACCTGTTTGCATTTACCCTCTTCATATCCCTCATGATTTTGTATATGTCTATAAAATTCCTCTCAGTCTTCTACATTCCAATAAAGTCCTAACCTATTCAATTTTTCCTTATAACTCAGGGCCTTCATAGTAAATTTTCTCTGTGCTCTATGAACCTTATTTTCATCTTTATTTACATTGTGTGAGTTAGGGAAATTTCAAGGTTATTTTCATGATCATCAGCCCAAATTCCATAAGATACACCTAGATGTATTAAGGAAGCAAAATCTTTGTTGTCCATGTAATAGACCTATATTTCCAAATCCCTTTGCTCTGCTACACTCCTCAGTGCCCTACCGTTCATTGTGTAAGACATGGTTGGTCCTACCAAAGTGCAATACCTCACACTTGTCTGCATTAAATTCTATCTGTCATTTTTCAACCCATTTTCCAGTTGGTCCAGATCCCACTGGAAGATTCGATAGTCTTCCTCGCTGTCCACTAATCCCCTAAACCTGGTGTCATCCACAAATTTGCTGATCCCGTTTACCACATCATCACCCAGATCATTGATATAGATGACAAACAACAACGGACCCAGCACTATTCCCTGTGGCACTCGGCTAGTCATAGGCCTCCAGTCAGAGAGGCAACCCTCTACTACCACTCTCTAGCTTCTCCCAAGGCAACACCTAATCCAATTGACTACCTAATCTTGGATGTCAAGTGACTGAACCTTCTTGTCCAACCTCCCATGCAGGACCATGTCAATTGCCTTTCTAAAGTCCATGTAGACAATATCCACTGCCTTGCCTTCATCACCTCCCTGGTAACTTCCTTGAAAAACTCTATAAGGTTGGGTAGGCATGACCTACCATGCACAAAGCCATGCTGACTTTCATTAATCAGTCCATGTCTATCCAAATAAAAATCCAAATCCAGTCTCTTAGAATACCTTCCAATAACTTTTAGACTACTGATGTCACTCTCACCGGCTTATAACTTCCTGGTTTATTTCTAGATCCTTCCTTAAACAGTAGAACAACATTGGTTATCCTTCAATCCTCCACTACCTCTCCTGTCACTAAAGATGATTTAAATATCTCTGCTAGGGCCCTGGCAGTTTCTGCATTTGCCTCCCGTAGGGTCTGATGGAATACCTTGTTGGGCCTTGGGGATTTACCCTCCATGATTTGCCTCAGGGTAGCAAACACCTCCTCTTCTGTAATCTGTAAAAGTTTCATGAAGTTGATGCTGCTTTGTCTCACTTCTATAGACTCTGTATCCATCTCCTGAGTAAATACAGATGCAAAGAATTCATTTAAGATCTCCCCCATCTGTTTTGGCTCCACACATAGATTACCATTCTGGTCTTTCAGAGGACCAATTTTGTTCCTTGCAATTCTTTTGCTCTTAACATACCTGCAGAATCCCCTAGGATTCTCCTTCATCTTGTCTTTTGGAGCAGCCTGATGCCTTCTTGTAGTCCTCTTTCTTTCTTAAGTGTTCTCTTGCATTTCTTATACTCCATAAGCACCACATGTGTTCCTGCCTCTCTATACCTGCTAAGCAACTCTTGTTATCTTAACCAGGGCCTCAATATCTCTCGAAAACCAGGGTTCCCTAAACCGGTTATCTTTGTGTTTTATTCTGACAGGCACATACACGTTTTGTATTCTCAAAATTTTACTTTTGAAGGCCTCCCAAGTACACAATTGCCAGAAAACAGCCTCTCCCTATCCACACTTGCCAGATCCTTTCTGATACCATCAAAATTGGCCTTTCTCCAATTTAGAATGTCAACCCATGGACCAGACCTATCTTTTTCCATTTTTACGTTGAAAATAATGGCATAGTGACCACTTTATGCAAAGTGTTCCCCTACACAAACCTTTCTCACCTGCCCTGTCTCATTCCCCAATAGCAGATACAGTTTTGCACTCTCTTGTTGTGACCTGTACATACCAATTAAGGAAACTTTGCTGAATACATTTGGCAAACTATATCCCATCTAGTCCTTTTACAGTATAGGAGTCCCAGTCAATATGTGCAAAGTTAAAATCACCTACTGTTTCTTGCAATAGTCTGCAATCTCTCCACAATTTTGTTCCTGTGTATCCCTCAGATTGTTGGGTGGTCTGAAATGTAGTCCCATTAATGTGGTCATAATTTTCTTATTCCTCAGCTCCACCCAGAATGCCTCACCAAACAAGTTCGTCAGTCTGTCCTGACTGAGCACAGCTGTGCCATTTCCCTGTCTAATAATACCCTCTCCTCCTGTAATCCCTTCCGCTCTGTCACGTCTAAAATAATGGAACCTTTGAATATTGAGATGCCAGTCCCGCAATCAGGTCTCACTAATGGCTGCAATATCAAAATTCTATGTGTTGATCCATGCCCTGAGCTTACCTGCCTTTCCTATGATACTTCTTGCATTGAAATATACACAGCTCAGGACACCAGTCACACCATGCTAAACCTTTTGATTCCTAACTTTGTCTGAGGTTTTAACAACATCTGTCTCCACAACCTCTCCACTAACTGTTCTGGCACTCTGGTTCCCATCCCCCTGCAACTCTAGTTTAAACTCCACCATGCAGCACTGGCAAACCTTCAGGTGGAAATTGTCTCTTCTGTACACGAAGAGAGCCCAGTGATCCAAAAATCTGATGCCCTCCCTCCTATATCAACTTCTTAGCTACATGTTAATCTGTATGATTTTCCTAGTGCTGGCCTCACTAGCACATGGTATGGGCACCCACAAGGCAACATACCATCCGGGAATCTCATTCTCTTCCATAGAGGCTCCTTTCAGTTCCCCTAACTAAGATAAGATAATATAAGATAAAACTTTATTTATCCCGAAAGAAATTATTGTTGCAAAGTTGTTCAGTCAGAAATATATACTGTAAAATACAAAGGTAAGCACAGTGGTATGAAAAATACAAAATGTCCATTAAAAAGTAATAGTGAAGAATACAGATGTGCAATGAAAACACATATTTATCTACTTAAGGAGGAGGAGTTGTGCAGTCTCATAGCCACAAGGTGAAAGGATCTCCTGTGGTGTTCAGTGGTGCACCTCACTGAAATCAGTCCATTATTAAAGGTGCTCCTCTGTTTGTCCAGTATGTCATGGATGGGGTGAGAGGGATCGTCCATAATGCTCCATAGTTTCTGCAGCATCCTCCTCTCAGACACAACCACCAGGGAATCCAGTTCCACCCCAGAACAGAACCAGCCTTCCTGACGAGCTTATCGATCTTCTTGGCATCAGCTGCCCTCACCCTGCTGCCCCAGCAGACCACAGTGTAGAATAGAACGCTGGCCACCACTGAGTCGTAGAGCATCTGCAGCATCGTACTACAGATGTTGAATGACCGGAGCCTCCTTAGGAAGTACAGTTGGCTCAGTCCCTTTTTGTTCAGAGCCCCTGTATTTTTAGTCCAATCCAGTTTATTGTCCAGGTGAGTTCCCAGCTATTTGTAGTCCTGGACGACTTCCACATCCATCCTCTATCACCATAGTTCACCCCACTTCCCTTTTGAGTCACCTATTCTGTCTGCTATTTCCTCAAAGAATTCCAGCGAATTTGTTATACAAGATTTCCCCTTAAGGAAACCATGCTGACGTTGGCCTATTTTATCATGTGTCTCCAAGTACCTGAAACCTCATCCTTAATAATAGACTCCAACATCTTTTAACCTGCTGAAGCCAGGCTAGCTGGCCTATCATTTGCTTTCTTCTTCCTCCCTCCCTTCTTAAAGAGTGGAATGACATTTGCAATTGTCCTGTCCTCCAAAACCATTCCAGAATTTAGTGTTTCTTGAAAGATCATTGCTAATGCCTCAACAATCTCTTCAGCTACCTCTTTCAGAACCCTGGGGTGTAGTCCATCTAGTCTAGGTAACTTATCTACCTTCAGAATTTTCAGCCTCCCAAACACATTTTCCTTAGTAATTGCAACAACACTCACATCTGGCCCCCAACACTTTAGTACTTCTGGCATTCTGCTATTGTCTTCCACAGTGAAAACTGACACAAACTACTGTAACATGCTATAAGGTTTCACTGCTATGTAACATGCTGAAAGGTTTCACTGATAATGTAATGGTTTCTCTGTAGCAGCAATGTTTGGGTTATGACTAGAGATAACAGGGTTTGGAATGCTGTTGTTCTTTCTTGTGAGTCTGGAAGAGAGATTTTTGCTGTCTTTTGCCAGGGAGAGATGAGGAGAGAAGATGCAAATGGAGAGATTTGGTAGACCGCCGGATGGGGTGGACTTGGAGCGAAGGTCCGAAGGGCAGCGACAATCAGAGGAGGACAATGGTGGACGATCGACTTATCTGTGAGCTTCAACATTGCACAACAGATTGGGTCCTACTTTTCTTTTTTTCAGTTCTTTACTAACCATATAGTCAAAGTAAGAATGTTAAAGCTTAATCATTTAATTGCATATTGTGTACTGTTTGTTATTTTGGGGTACTGATTTGTAACAGGGGACACCATGCGCAGCATCCACCCAAATAAGATTTCTTAAGTTTGGCCGGGCCAAGGGCTATCTCCCCATACATTAAGCTGCTAGCCAAAGCGAGAGTTGCACTACTTATTAAGTTTGTCTCCCATATCTTTGTTCCCCATTACTACCTCTCCAGCATCTGCTATCCACTCTTATCTCCTTTTTACTCTTTATATATCTGAAAATCTTTTTGTATCCTCCTCTATCTTATTGATTAACTTACCTTCATATTTCATCTTTTCTTTTTTATGGTTTTTTAAAGCCTCCCAATCCGCTACTTTCTCTTTCATTTTTGCTGAATTCTATAGCCTGTCTTTTACTTTACTGCTTTCTTTAATTTACCTTGTCAACCTCATTTGTCCCTTTGGAACACTTCTTCATCTTTAGGTTGTATTTTTCCTTTGCCTTCCAAATTGCTCCCAGCAACTCCAGCCATTGCTGTTTTGCCATCATCCTTGCAAGAGACCCCTTCCAATCAACTTTGTCTAGCTCTTCTCTCATGCCTCTGTAATTCCCTTTACTCCAATGTCATGCTGATACATTTGATTTTAGCTTCTCCTTCTCAAGTGCAGGGTAAATTATGTCATATTATGAGTACTGTCTCCTAAGGGTTCCTTTACCTTAAGCTCCCTAATCAAATCTGTGTCAATACATAGCACCCAGTACAGAAATGCCACTCCCCTAGTGGGCTCAACAACAAACTGCTCTACAAAGCAATCTCATAGGCAATCTGCAAAGTCCCATCTACCAGGACATGGCCTCTTCTCATCGCTACCAACAAGGAGGAGTTACAGGAGCATGTAAACACATACTCAGTGCTTTAGAAACTGCTTCTTCCCCTCTGCATCAGATTTTTGAATGGACAATGAACCCACGTAGAAGGCCTCACTACTGTTTTCTCTTTTTTTGTTCCCTTTCTGTACTACTAACAGTTTTTTAAATATATTTATTATTATGATTTATAGTTTTTTATTATTATGTACTACATTGAATTGCTGCCACAAAACAACAAATTTCACAATACATCAACCTTGGCCTTCATCAATCGTAGGATTGAGTTCAAGAGCCGAGAAGTAATGTTACAGCTATATAGGACCCTGGTCAGATCCCACTTGGAGTACTGTGTTCAATTCTGGTCACCTCACTACAGGAAGGATGTGGAAACTATAGAAAGGGTGCAGAGGAGATCTACAAGGATGTTGCCTGGATTGGGAAGCATGCCTTATGAGAATAGGTTGAGTGAACTTGACCTTTTCTCCTTGGAGCGACGGAGGATGAGAGGTGACCTGATAGAGGTGTATAGGATGATGAGAGGCATTGATCATGTGGATAGTCAAAGGCTTTTCCCCAGGGCTGAAATGGCTAACACGAGAGGATACAGTTTTAAGGTGCTTAGAAGTAGGTGCAGAGGAGATGTTGGGGTTAAGTTTTTTATGAAAAGAGTGGTGAGTGCATGGAATGGGCTGCCAGCGACAGTGGTGGAGACAGATACGATAGGGTCTTTTAAGAGGCTCCTGTACAGGTACATGGAGCTTAGAAAAATAGAGGGCTATAGGTAACCCTAGGTAATTTCTAAAGTAAGTACATGTTCGGCACTGCTTTGTGGGCTGAAAGGCCTGTATTGTACTGAAGGTCTTCAATGCTTCTATGTTTCTACATGCCAATGATATAAAACCTGATTCTAACTCTGATTCTGATTTGTGCAGGTTGAGAATCATGATTCCCAGTCTCATGATATGTATAAGTTATCTCAAACGGAGAGAAGAGAGCTTGTGGAATTCTCTGCCGCAGAAGGCTATGGGGGACGCATATTAAGTATATTTAAGGAGAGTGATTTCTAGGCAAATAGCATCAAGGGTCATAGAAGGAGACTGGCAATATGATATTGAGATGGTGGATCAGCCATGATCATATTCAATAGTGGAACAGCTTTGATCTTGCTCTTATATTCTCGATGATTTTTTTCTGTTTCAACAGGACAGTGAGAATTCTTTAGCCAGTTGTTTGTTCTTTGTTTTGTTGTTTTAGCAACAAGCTTTTTGTAGCTCTTCATCTGAATAGTTTGCATTGTACAAGACTGTCCCATCACATGTTGCCTCACCATTTCGATTTGAGATGGAAACAATGGATCCACTAAAGCTCACCATGCAAAACAGTGACAAATGTGGGCAGTTCGCCATCTACAGCAGATTCAGGTCCAAAGGTAATGTTCATGTGGTGGAAATTGAAGTCTTGTTTGTCAGGGTGACTGCTGTGTTCAGAGGCAATATTGCCAGCCTCAAGTGAGGAAACAGTGTGGCACGTGGTTAGGGTGTTTGACTAGCAACCTGAAGGTCGTGAGTTCAAGCCCAGCCGAGGCAGCGTGTGTGTCCTTGAGCAAGGCACTTAACCACACAATGCTCCAGTGAAAAATGGGTACAGTCTATCAACCTCGCGATAGACTGGCGTCCTATCCGGGGGGAGTCTCAGTCACTTCACAGAAACCAGCATAAGCATCAGCCTGATGAGACACAAAGGCTCGGGACAGGACTTTACCTGAAAGGTGTGTATGTATAACAACGCATAGGGATAGAAGGAAGTCTGAACAAAGTCTGTTCAGACTTTGACTGAAATAAGGAAACAAATTGCACTCTAGACAACTTCAGCAGGCAGAGACCAAGTGTAAAGGGAGATATATAATCTTTGATAACCTTGGATTCAGCTCAATTTAACACTAAAAAAGCCAATTGAAGGCAAACTCTAAGGAATGCAAAAAGAAAGTTCAAAAGCTATTCACTCACAATTTAAGATCTCAAGTGTGTGACTTGCATTAGAGCTTGCAAACAGCAGAATACAATCAGAAACATTGCATGTTAAAACTGTGTCAACTGAAGTATTTATGCATGTTGTGGAGAAATACACACATTACATGTGGAGTCTAGTTTGCCATTTCCAACATCATTAATCTCAGGCAGATTGACTACCGTAAAGAAACCACTTGTCAAATGCAGACCCAGTTTTAGTTGTTAAAATCTTGCAATGGTAAAAGAGATTAAATAGGTCATAAATGGTCCTTGAAAATTCGGTGGAGTGTAAATCATGGAGAATGGTGCTTTTGTGTGCCTACACTCCTTACTGTCAGTGCAAGAGGCTCTCAGCGGATGTCAGAGCTAATAAGAAATCCTGCTAATTTCACACCATCACCACAAGTGGGAATTCCTAGTGGCTAAACACTTAATTTGGATTCCCATTTCCATTCTGATGAATCGGTCCATGACCTCCTCTTGTGCCAAGATGAGGCTACCATCAAGGTGGAGGAGCAGCACCATGTATTCCGTCTGGGTATCCTCCAACCTGATGGCATGAATATTGATTTCTCCTTCAGTAAACAAATCCCCCCCCCCCCCCAATTCCCCTCTGACTTTTTATCTCTTCTCACCTGCCGATTACTTCTCCCTTTCTCCTATGCTTCACTCTCCTCTCCTATCAGAATCCTGCTTCTCCATCTTTCTCACCCACCTGGCCTCACTTAACACCTTTTCAGCAAGCCTCCTTCCCCTCCCCCCCCTTTATTATTCCCCCATCTTCCCATTTCCTTCTTCATCCTGAAGAAGGGTCTCAACCCAAAACATCGACTGCTTATTCATTTCCATAGATCCTGCCTGTCCTGTTGAGTTCCTCCAGCATTTTGTGTGTGTTGTTATGGATTTCCAGCATCTGTAGACTTTCTTGTGTTTATGTAATGCTGTAAGTCTGCATGATGCAGGAATACCCTCTGTGTAATTGCTGCAATTTTCCATTTCTAACACTATTAATCTCAGGTGGATTGGTACCATAAAGAAACCACAACTTGGCAAAGGAACACCTGTGACAAGCTACTGTCTCTCCAACCACATATGCTTGCTATCAGCACACACAACCACCCAACCAGTACTACGCAAGAATAAAGAAACAAAAAAGGATATGAATTTATGCAACAGATTTCACTGACTTTTTGGATGACTCAATGATAGAAAAACTTTTGGACATCACTCCCTGCTGTAAAGTGCAAAATGCAACAGCTAACTTTTGCAAAACAAGCAGACAAAAACCACAGTGGAATAACTAGCAAATAATCTGTTTCTGTTGTTGGCTGAGGGGAAAATGTTTTCCAGGATACCCGAGATAACTTAGTGGTCTTTTTGATAATACTCCCATGGGTTCACATGGTGCTGGGGCAGACTGATAGCACTTTGTCACTTTATCACATTTCTAGTAGAAATAGAAAGTTGGAAAATTAGAAAGGAAAGCCATAAAGTCAGTCCAGATGAACAAAAACATGTATTTTAAAATATTGTCTTTATAAATTGCGATTTGTTATCCTTAACTCAGTTTGACAGTTCGTTAAATGAAAACATTCAAAATATTTTAATCAGCCATTCTGAGGATATAGATGTCACTGGCAAGGCCAGCCTGTGTTGCTTGCACATAGTGGTTTTTGATAATGCACTGATAGTTCTGTTTGAACTGCTATAGTAGTTTGTATGGCCTACTATGTCAATTCTAAACCAGTTAGAAGTCAACAGTTTTGAGGTTGGATTGAAGTCCCATATAGCCCAGACAGAGGAAGGGGACAGATTTCCTTCTCTAGAAAGATGTATATGAGCTAGCTAGCTATTCACAATAATCAACCTGAAAATTAACTCCATTATTAACTCTGTTTTTAAAATGTATATAGTAACTTCAGTTCTGGGCTAATATGTTGCTATCAGTACTCCAGGTAATAGTACAGCAATTTTCTGTGCCTCTGTTCTAAGAAGAAAACAAACTGAATTCCATTTGCCTCAACTTTGCTCAATCGTTAATCCACCAGCACTTGTTTGTAATATTGTACTTCTATCCACAATAGTTAAGTAAACTGGATCCCAACTATCTGTTCCCTTCCAAACACATCAATAAAATGCATTCAATTCCTTGACAATCAACTTATGCCAGCAGTGCATCAGGGAATCCTTAAAAACATCATTACTGCCAACTTCTTCAGTGACCTGTTTGGAGAATACATTCAATTATGTCAAGCAGCAGCATGGCAGATTAGTGATTGGTATAATTGCTTAACAGTACTAGTGATCACAATTTGGGTTTCAATTCCCACTGCAGTCTGAGAGGAGTTTGTACGTTCTCTCCGTGACCTCATGGGTCTCTTCCGGGTGTTCCCATTTCTTCCTGCATTCCAAAGATGTATGGTTGGGATTACGGTGAGTGAGTTGTGCGCATGTCAAGTTGGCACTGAAAACGTGGCGACACTTGTGGACTGCCCTCAGAACAATCCTCGGGCTGTGTTGGTCATTGACACAAACTGGCACATTTCACTAAATGTTTTGATGTCTCAATGCACTTACATGTGACAAATAAAGTTAATCTTTAATTTTCATCTTTCTAAATTTATGTCGGCTTTACCCATTCACATGCAAATATTCAAGACTGATCACTCTGACATGAATATTGCACAGGTAACTTTAATTATCTCATCCTCAAGACATCACTGCAGAATGTCCTCATCCTGACCATCTTCAGCTCTTCAACACTGTCTTGCTGCTATTGTAAAATCAGAGGTGGGGATACTTGCTAACAATTTCACAATGTTCAACACCATTTGCAGCTCCTCAAGAAATCTACAGTTGATGCCTCTGTCAAGTCAAGTCAACTTTTATTGTCATTTTGACCATAACTGCTGGTACAGTGCATAGTACTGATATGGATATCCTCATATGGAGCCAGTGATCATTAATGGAGAATGTGTGGAGCAGGTTAAGACCTACAAGTATCTGGGAGTACAGTTAGACGAGAAGCTAGACTGGACTGCCAACACAGATGCCTTGTGCAGGAAGGCACAGAGTCGAATGTACTTCCTAAGAAGGTTGGCGTCATTCAATGTCTGTAGTGAGATGCTGAAGATGTTCTATAGGTCAGTTGTGGAGAGCGCCCTCTTCTTTGTGGTGGCATGTTGGGGAGGAAGCATTAAGAAGAGGGACGCCTCACGTCTTAATAAGCTGGTAAGGAAGGCGGGCTCTGTCGTGGGCAAAGTACTGGAGAGTTTAACATCGGTAGCTGAGCGAAGGGCGCTGAGTAGGCTACGGTCAATTATGGATAACTCTGAACATCCTCTACATAGCACCATCCAGAGACAGAGAAGCAGTTTCAGCGACAGGTTACTATCGATGCAATGCTCCTCAGACAGGATGAAGAGGTCAATACTCCCCAATGCCATTAGGCTTTACAATTCTACCGCCAGGACTTAAGAACTTTTTAAAGCTATTATTAATGCTTTTTGAGATGGTGATTTAGATGCATATCATATTTTTTTTTACTGAGTTAAGTATTGTATGTAATTAGTTTTGCTACAACAAGTGTATGGGACATTGGAAAAAAGTTGAATTTCCCCATGGGGATGAATAAAGTATCTATCTATCTATCTATCTAGTAAAAATGAGACAACGTTTTTCAGGACCATGGTTTACATGACACAGTACAAAAAACTAGATTGAACTATGTAATAAAAACAAACAGAGAAAGCTATACTAGACTACAAACCTACACTGGACTGCATAACGTGCACAAAAACAGTGCAGGCATTACAATAAATAATAAACAGGACAGTAGGGCAAGGGTCAGTCCAGGCTTAGGGTATTGAGGAGTCTGATAGCTTGGGGGAAGAAACTGTTACATAGTCTGGTCGTGAGAGCCCAAATGCTTCAGAGCCTTTTCCCAGATGGCAGGAGGGAGAAGAGATTGTATGAGGGGTGCATGGGGTCCTTCATAATGCTGTTTCCTTTGCGAATGCAACATGTAGTGTAAATGTCCATGATGGTGGGAAGAGAGACCCCGATGATCTTCTCAGCTGACCTCACTATCTGCTGCAGGGTCTTGCGATCCGAGATCGTGCAATTTCCAAACCAGACAGTGATGCAGCTGCTCAGGATGCTCTCAATACAACCCCTGTAGAATGTGATGAGGATGGGGGGTGGGAGATGGACTTTCCTCAGCCTTCGCAAAAAGTGGAGATGCTGCTAGGCTTTCTTTGCTATGGAGCTGGTGTTGAGGGACCAGGTAAGATTCTCCGTCAGGTGAACACCAAGAAATTTGGTGCTCTTTACGATCTCTACCGAGGAGCCGTTGATGTTCAGCGGGGAGTGGTCTGTTTAAGAAAATCTGGACAACGTTCAGGCATGATAAATAGCAAAATTTATTTGTGCCTCAAGTGTGCGAGACATACAGTAGGTTATTTCCAGTATGAATGTAGAAACATCCTCTGAACATTCAGCGGTATAGCCATCAACAAGCCATCAACAGCGTCACGGTCTCCAATGACTAGAAGCTCAACTGAACAGTCCCATCACCATCATGGCTCCAAGAACAGGTCAAAGACTGGGTATCCTGCGGCAGGTAACCCACCTCGTGATACACTAAAGCCTTTTCACCAAGTAAGGGGCATGATGGAATATTCTCCACTGGCTTGGATGTACAGCACCAACAACTCCGAAGGAGCCCAGTGCCGTTCTGGGCAAAGCAGCCTGCTTGAGCGGTATGCCAACCACAAACCACCCTCCATATTCATTCGCTCAAGGTCAGTGCATACTGGCTGCAGTGAGCATCATCCATAAAACTCCGCGCAGTTACTCGCTTAGGCTGCTCCAGCAGTATTTGCCTAACTCATCCCATCTACCACCAAGAAGTGGAAGGCAGAATTATAGCTCTGTTTTCCCAAGTGGCACATCATCCAGATTAGGAGATAAATCAACAATCCTTCATTGCCACTGGGCATAGAATTTGGAACGGCATGGCCAACAGCACAGTGGGGGTGCCACGACCAAATCAAGGGCAGCTAGTAACGAGCAACAATGTCATCCTTCCCAACAATGGTCTGATCCTGAGAATAAATCAGCAAATATCTTGTGACAAATGTTGCTTTGTCGTCCATCGTATGTAACCTGTGCGAGAGGTTCTGTGGGGCAGTACCATTCTCGTGACCCTGGAAGCCCGTGGCCAGGAATACAAGTAGCTGTCACAACTAAGGTCTTCCTTGGTTGCAGTGAATGGCCTTGGCTTTTCCAGTGCCTTAGTATGCCTTACACGCTCCAGAAAGCTTTGCAAAGCCACCTTCCTGGCAGTTGAACCTCACTGTGGATCTCACCTGCCCAGTCCCTGGAGCTGACTTTGCATGCTAGGATGGTTTCATCCCTATTTCACCAGGATACGAGGCCCACCAGCTACCCCCACCTGTTGGAAGCAATATACCAGGGTGTGGCCATTGTCACATGCAAACAGCCACTTGGAGCTACAGGTGTCCAATGGGGATCAAAGTTGAGTGAGCTGCCCTAGAATGGACATGACAAGCCCCTTTGCCACAGGTGATACCCCTCCCTGAACACCCCATACATGCCTTTATGACAAACAATGCACCATTAACTGACTGTGTCAACTTTTTAAAATACTGATGCAATTTTATGCTATAAAGGCAAGTTCTCAAGCTGAAAACCCCTTTTTGAATCTTAGGGGTTTGCCGGTCTTTTATACAGTGCTGAAAACAGACTGGTGAAGAGTGGTAAGACTCCCTTCACCACCCTGATTGCTTCAATAAATATCTCTGCAGAAAATCAAGCTCCTTCAGAGCACTCTGATAGCGTCGGCCGGTTCACAAGGTGCACTTCATGCAGCATCCAACTACCTCCTTAGCAAATAAGCAGCAACTGTTGCTGACCCAACATCCAACGTCCCCCAACTGACCGGGATATGCCTGGACTCTTTTGATTATGTGTTTTATATTCTGTGTTTTTAGCTTTTTTTTGGTTGCTGTTTGCACAATTTTTTTTATGTGTGTGGGGGGAGTGGGTTTGATGTTTTTCTTTGAATGGGTCCCATTGTTTTCTTTGTTTTGTTGCTGTGTGTGGGGGAGACTAATCTCAGGGCTGCATACTACATCCATACTGTACTTTGATAATAAATGTACTTTGAAATGTAGAAAATAAGAAGGCCTGGCCTTCCAATTGCATCACTGTGCAGGCTGAATGATTACTCTGTTCTTCTACTCTCCACCTACTGCAGATCATAATGGCCCTCGAGTTAACGGGCTTTCCCAACGGGCTTTTGTGAGCACTGTTCAACCAAGTTCAGAAGCCATGTGCAGTCAGAAATTATTCTGCAAATGCACTGCATGTACCTGTGATTGTTATGAAGTGAGTCTGATCATAATAATTGCCCTGCCATGAAGTAACAATGCTTAAGGATTCTCTGTAGCTAATATTTGTATGGTTAGCCAATATAGTTGATTGGGCTGTACACTTAGGGCGTACCAGAACAGAATTAGTATACATAATCCCTCAAGCCTTTTCTTGTTAAATTTAGGCCAAAAGAGCCTTGTTTTATTTCAGCCTTCTCTTCGCCTTTGTATAAGATTAGAAGAAGTCAGCATGGTTTGTGCATAGAAACATGGAGCATAGAACATAGAACTGTACAGCATAGGAACAGGCCATTTGGCCAACAACACCGTCTGATCTAATTAATCGAGTAATTAAATGCCTAACTAAACTGATCCTTTCTGCATAAACAATGTCCATATCCCTCCATTCTCTGCATATTTGTGTGCCTATCTGTAAGCCACTTGACTGCCTCTATCATATTCCTTGCCTGCACCACCACCCTGGGCAATGCATCCCAGGCATCCTCCACTCACTGTGTAAAAATATCCTCCACACACCTCCTTTGAATTTACCCTCTTCCATCTTAAATTAGACATCTAGCATTGGACATTTTGACACTGGGGAAAACATACCAACTGACTACTCTATCCCTGCTCATAATCTTGTAACCTCAATCAGATCTTCCCTCCAGTGAGAACAATCCAAGTTTGTCCAACCTCTCCATAGAGAATATATCCGCTAAACCAGGAAGCACTCTGTGGCAAACCTCTCCTGCAAACTCCTCAAAGCCTCAACATCCTTTCTAGAATGGGCAACAAGAATTCAATGCACTACTCCAAATACGGCATAACTAGAGTTAAAATCTCTAGTTTTTATAAAACTAGATTTTTATAAAGCTGCAACATAACTTCCTGACCCTTGAACTCAATGTCATTACTAATAAGGCCAAGCATGCCTTTACCACCCTATTATCATGTTTAGCCACTTTCACAGAGGTATGGACTTGGATCCCAAGATTCCAAGACATCTATACTGTCCAGGGTTTTGCAATTAACAGTGTACTGGCCCTTCACATTAGATCTTCCAAAGTGCAACGCCTCACATTTGGCTGGATTAACTTCCATCTGCCATTCTTCCACCTACTTTTGCAAAAGATTCATATCCTGTTGTATCCTTCAGCACTCTTCTCCATTATTCTCAACATTACCAATCTTCATATCATCTGCAAACTTACTCACCCACCCATCCACATTTCATCGAGGTCATTTATCTGTATCATAAATAGCAAGGGTCCCAGTACAAATCCCTGCAGAGCACCAACTGGAATAAGTCACACCAATGGCTGTGCTTTGTATTCTTGAGCATGCCAGTTCTGAATCCAATTGGTCAATTCACTGTAGATCCCATGCAACCTTTTGGCCTATCATAAAGGACCTTATCAAACACTTTACTAAAATCCATGTAGACAACATCCCCAGCTCTACCTTCATTAATCACCATCATCACCTCTTCAAAAAATCCAATCAGGTTAGTGTTATGAACTGTAACACTTTAGAAACAAACCAACAACAATATATTACACCTGGAGAATGGTCTTGATGTTAAAGCCACTATCTTTATTAGTATCTACTTATAATATAGCAACTTAACCAAGATAAACAAAAGTCAACAGTGTTATGTGTATGTGTGTGTAAATATTACTCCCAAACTATTGAGCCTGGGGGCACAACGCTTAGATTCCTGAGACAGTAAAGCAAGAAAGTTCAGTTCGTCCACAGAATAAATGATGGGAGAGAGATATTTGTAATCCAAGGTAAAACATGGAGAGAAGGCAATTACATTGAATTCCACAGGTTCCACAATGGTAATTAATAAATAGCAGTGGTCGCAGATCCTCCATCAAGCTGTTCCAAATCCACACACGAATTACCACCCGAGTGATCTGTCACAGGGATGTCGTCTTCAAGGGGTTACCACATAACATACCCAGGCAAGAGTTAACTTCCAGTGGTCCCACAGGACATTCCCAAATCCACTCCAATGGGTTACATGAAGTGACAGCCACGCATTTGATGCGCACTGGCTCGATAATCAACCCACTCCTGTGGGTATAGCAGAGTTCCAAATTCCCAGCTGGAGCTGCTGCCTTTTCCAGGTTCGCTCCTCGCTCTCTCTTCTTCTGACTTCTGACTGTGACTGTCCGTGTCCTTGTTTTAAAGGTAGACAAGCTGAGAGTCAGTCAGTGAACAACATCATAGTCCTGCCTCACTGAAGCACTCCTTTAAAGACAGTCCACAGCAAATGAAACCTGTGGGTTCGTAACATTAGTAAGACACAACTTTCCTCACATAAAGCCACACTGACTGTCCATATCCACCATATTGTTCTTTTACAGACTCAACACTACCTCTTTCTTTATCTCAAAATGCCCACACTGATCTCACTATCTTAATGACATTCTCCTTGGCAAATTCCAATGAAAGTACTCATTTAGGACCTCTCCCACATCTTCCACCTCCAAGCACATAGTTGCTGCTTTGTTCAAATTTAAGTTTAATTATCATTCAACCACACATGAATAAAGCTGAAGAAAATAGTATTCCTTTTAACCGTTTGCTCTTGGTATATGTAGAGAACATCTTAGAATTCTCTTGAGTCCAACTTGCCAAGGAATTTTCATGGCCCTTCCTGGCTCTCCTAATTCACTTCTGAGTTCTTTTCTGGCTTCTTTATAATCCTTCAGGGCTGCATTCAATTTTAGCTTTCATAAACTTTACATATGCTTCCCTTTTCCTTCTTGACTAAATTCACCACCCCTCTCAACATCCAAGCTTCCCTTGCCTTCCCATCCTTGTCCTTCCTACTGGGACATCCCTGTCCTGTATTCTGTGCAGTTGGTCTTTAAACAGCCTCCGTATCTCAGATGTGCATTTGCCCAACTACAAGTGTTCCCACTTAGCATTAAAAAATTAATACTCCCCCACAAGTCCATATTTAACGTTATTGAGAGGTATTGTAAAGCTTAAGGAGTTATGATCACTGTTCCCTAACTGTCCTCCCACTGAGTGGTCAGTCACCCAGCCAAACTCACTACCCTACACTAGGTTCAGTATGACCCCTCCGCTTTTTGGACTACACTTAATAGGGACACCTGTACAACTTCTTATTAATGCAAATATCTAATCAACCAATCATGTGGCAGCAACTCAATATTTATCTATTTATTTATTTATTGTGGCCTTTGAGCCACAAAGCCCCATCAACCCTAATTAATCCTAACCAAGTTACAGGACAGTTTACAATGACTAATTAACCTACCTGGTGTGTCTTCCGTCTGTGGGAGAAAACCAAAGCACCTGGGGAAAACCCATGTATTCCATGCAAAGGACGTACAGACACCTTCCAGATTGTGTCAGAACTGAACTCCAGAACTCCCCGAGCTGTAACAGCATTGTGCAAACCTCTACACTGCCATAGTGCATGCAGACATTGTCAAGAGGTTCAGTTGTTATTCTGCCCAAACATCAGAATGGAGAAGAAATGTGATCTAAGTGACTTTGACTGTGGAATGGTTGTTGGTGCCAGATGGCATGGTCTGAGAATCTCAGAAACTGTTGATCTCCTGGGATTTTCATGCAGAACAGTTTCGACCGTTTACAGAGAATGGTGTGAAAAACAAAAAAAAATTCAGTGAGCAACAGTTCTGATGGTGAAGCCATCTTGTTAGTGAGAGAGGTCAGAGGAGAATGCCCAGACTAGTTCAAGCTAACAGGAAGGCAACAGTAACTCAAATAACCATGTGTTAAAACAGTGGTGTGCAGATGAGCATCTCTGATAGCACAATACATCAAACCTTGAAGTGGATGGGCTACAGTAGCAAAAGACTATCAGACATACACTTTATTAGGGGGTACCTAATAAAGTGGCCACTGAGTGTATCTAATCCTAGTTTAAGAAACCCTCCTGGTTTCATATAATAAATTCTTCCCCATCCAAACCTCTTGCAATAAAGAGGTCCAAGTTTATATTAAAGTCACCCATGACAACAACCCTGTTGTTTTTTCACATTTCCTTAATCTGCCTGCATTTCTGTTCCTCAGTGTCCTGGTAGATTTTGGGAAGTCCATAATATAATCCCATCAGAGTAATAGTGCCTCTTTTATTTTTGATTTCTACCCATATAGACTCAGTGAATGAGCTCTCCATTATGTGTACAGCTGTGATATCATCCCTGATTAGTCGTGCAACCCACCCCTACACCATCTATCTTTTCTAAAGCATCAAAACCCTGGAGTATTAACATCTGTTTTTGTCCTGGCTGTGTAATGGCCTCAACATCATAGTTCCATGTACTGATCCATGCTCTAAGTTCATCATCCTTACCCCTAATACTAGTATTAAAATAAACACACTTCAACTCATCCACCCCATTGTGTCCATTGTCTTGATCCTGATAGCTCTTCCTTACAGACTTGCTAATCATTGCATCTACCTTCTTCTCATTCTGGAAGATGGTGCCAACGAGCAATGGAACCAGGACGACATCCTTCAGATGGTTCACAAAACTATTTCTTTCACTTTTTTTTAATCATCTTTTTCTTTCAAATGTGGTTGTGCCACTGTTGGAGTCTGTGATCTACATCTTGATGGTGTGTTTTTTGGGTCAATTGAGCTATCCCGCGTTTTTCTGTCTCCAAGTGTGTTCCGTGAGGTTTTGAGCAAGGTGTATGGCCTGGAGGCCAAGAAGCCCAGAGCCCATGATCGACTCCATCTCTCACCGATTAAAGTGTTGAGGAAGACTGAAATCATCAAGGCAAGAGGGGAATGCGAGCAGATGTTCAGTGCCATCTACTAGCCTCTTAGAGGAGGAAGGTATCTGCGTGTGTCAGTCTCTCTCTCCCTCTTATCCACTGCTCCCGGAGAAATGTCCCTGTGCTTGAATGGTCTCTCTCTCCCTTTTGGTCAATGCTGCCAGAGGATTGTGCTGGAGTCCTGGGTCTAGGGCAAGGTTTAATCAACACGGTTTGTGGATTGGCCACTGTAGCTCATCTTATGATGTGTTTCTGGCTTCTGGTCTCTCCTTTTCTCATTGCTATTTTGGGCATTTTTGATCAGGGCGACCTGCAGATAGTGAACAACATGGCGCTAGATTGAACTGAACGGAGTTCAACTGAGTATGCCTGGACTCTCTTGATTTTGTGTTTTATATTCTGTATTTTTTACTCTTTCTGGATTTGGGTTTTTTTTTGCATGTTTGGATGGCAGGGAAGGGGTTGATGTTCTTCTTTGAACAGCTTCCCTGTTTTTTTTTGTTTAGTGGCTGTCTGTGGGAAGGTACATCCCTTTGATAATAAACGTACTTTTGAATCTTCCCTCACTTTCTGACCAGGGAGCTGCAATACCTCTGTCAGGTTGCTGTTCATTAACCAGAGCTCAGCGATCAACGCAATTATACTCTTACTTCTAATCAACAAAGGCCTCTGGACCTTTGACTTCCTCACTGGGAGACCTCAGTCTCCGTGGATCGGAAATAACATCTCCTTCTCACTGACAATCAACATTGGTGCATCTCAAGGATGTGTGAATAGCCCACTGCTCTATTTTGTCTATAACCACAGTTGTGTAGCTAGGCACAGTTGAAACACCATCTATACATTTTCCAACGTCACAACTATTGACAGCAGAATTTCTGATTTCGATAAGGAGCCATACAGGAGTGAGATAGATCAGCTGGTTGAGTGGTGTCACAGCAACAACCACTCAACATCAGTAAGACCAAGGAATTGATTGTGGATTTCAGAATGGGAAGCCAAAGGAACACACACCAGTCCCTGTTGAGGGATCAGCAGTGGAAAGGGTGAGCAGGTTCAAGTTTCTGAGTGTCAACATCCCTGATGATCTGTCCTGGGTCCAGCATATTGATACAATTACAAAGAAGGCAGAGCAATGGGTATATTTAATCAGGAGTTAGAGGAGAATTGGCATGTCACCAAAGACACTCGCGGATTTCAACAGATGTACCATGGAGAGCATTCTAACTGGTTGCAGGGAGGGGCCACTGCACAGGATCAGGAAAAGCTGCAGAAAGTTGCAAACCCTGCCAGCTCCATCATGGGCAGTAGTCTCCCCAGCATCCATGACACCTTCTGAAGGCAGTGCCTCAAAAAGGCAGCATCATCATTAAGGATCCCCATCATGCAGAACATACCCTCTTCTCATTGCTACCATCAAGGAGGAGGTACAGGAGCCTGAAGGCACACACTCAATGTTTCAGCAACAGCCTCGTCCCCTCCACCATCGGATCTCTGAATGGACAATGAGCCCATGAACACATCCTCAGTAATTTCCCCTCTCTTTTTGCACTACTAATTTAATTTAATTTTCTTTAATATAGATATACTTCTTATTGTAATTTATAATTATTGTTATTATGTATTACAAAGTACTGCTGCCCCAAAACAACAAATTTCATGACGTATGCCAGTGCTATTAAACCTGATTCTGATTCTGTTTCGAAAGTTCCTATTTCCTTGCCAGACTAGTTTAAACCCTCCCCATTAGCTCCAGTCGACCTCCAATTCTGGATATAGATTCCAATCCAGTTAAGATGTAACCCATCCCTCTCGTACTGGTCACCCCCACCCCTAAAAACATGATACTTTAGCCAGGAAAATCCACTATGCTCTTAATATTGTATCATAAATTGTGTTTAACGAATATTTTAGAGTTTCTTAAAGATATAACCAAAAGGGTAGATGAGGGTAGTCCCACATGGTGGGCTGGTCTGGAAGTTTAGATTCCAAGGAATCCATGGTGAGTTAATTAGGTGGATCAAAAATTAGCTCGGAGTTAGCAAGCAGAGGATGGTAGTTGAAGGTTGTTTCTCAGGAGGCCAGTGACTTGAAATGTGCTGTAGGGCAAGTGTTTGTATTCTTGTTATTTATATAAATAATTCGGCCACAAAAAAGGCTTGCTCAGTAAATCTGTGAATGACCATAAGTTAGAAGGTGTTATTGATAGTGAAGTAGGTTGTTGTACATTACACTGGGATCCTGATCAATTAAGGAAGTAGGTCAATTGGATTTTAGTGCAGTTAAGTGTGAGGAGATGGACTTTAGAAAGATAAACTTCAAAGATAAAACGGTAGTGCACCAGGGAGTGTGGTGGAACAGAGTGGCCTTGGAATGAATGTGCATTGTTCATTGAACTGGTATCACAGGATGATGACAGAAGCATTCGGTAAAAGCACAGCATCAAAAGCAAGGTGACACGGTAGCACAGACATTTTACAGCACCAGCCAGCGATCGATGATTGGGGTTCAATTCCCACCCCTGCCTGTAAGGAGTTTGTATGTTCTCTCTGTGACATTGTGAGCTTCCACTGGGTGTGCTGGTTTCCTCCCAGACGGCAAAGACGTACGGTTAGGGTTAGTGAGTCATGGGATTGCAATGTAGCTGTAGGAAGCGTGGTGACACTTGTGGGCGCCCAGCGCAGTTGTTGCCGATCTGACCTTACGCAAACAGCACATTTCATTGCATGTTTCAACGCTCATGACACCTTGATCTTTCTTTTTTATTTCTTTAGTACATCGGCTTCCATCAGTCAAAGCAATGAGTGTAGGAGCTGGAGCATCATGGTGCAGTTGGAGTTTTGGTCTACATTTTGGTCGCGCTGTTACGGGAAAGACATTGTTAAAGTGGAAACAGAGCAGAAAAGATTTACGAGGGTGTTGCCAGGACTCGAGGGCCTGAGTTATAGGGAGAGGATGGCCAGTCTACAATTTTATTCCTTGGAATATAGGAGAATAAAGAACAACCTTACAGAAGTGTTTAAAACTACGAGAGACATAAATAAGTTGGACAGTAACTGTCTGTTCTCTGGGACAGAGGAGTCCAAAACTAAGGGGGCATAGGCTTAGTGAGAGGGGAAAAGACTTCAAAGGGATCTGAGGAGCAATGTTTTCCCACGGAGGGTAATGGGTATATGTGATTAGAGTCACAGAAACATAGAGAAGTACAGCACAGTAACAGGCTCCTTGGCCCATCTAGTCCATGCTGAAATCATTTAAACTGCCTACTCCCATTGACCTGGACAGGGACCATAGCCCTCCACACCCCTATCATCCATGTACCTATCCAAACATCTCTTAAACATTGAAAGCGACCTCACATGCACCACAGCCCATTCCTCACTCTCACAACCCTCTGAGTGAAGAAGTTTCCTCTCATGTTCCCCTTAAACCTTTCATCTTTCACCTTTAACCCTTGACCTCTGTTTGTAGTCCTACCCAACCTGAATGGAAAAAGCCTACTTGCACTTGCTCTATCTATATCCCTCATAATTTTGACTACCTCGATCAAATCTCCTCTCAATCTTTTATGTTCAAAGGAATACAGTCCTAATGTATTCAATCTTTCCTTATAACTCAGGTCCTCCAGACCCAGCAACATCCTTGTAAATATTCTCTGCACTCTTTCAGCCTAGTTTACATCTTTCCTGTAGGTAGATGACCAGAAGTGCACGCAATGCTCCAAATTAGGCCTCACCAATGTCTTATACAACTTCAACATAACATCCCATCTCCTGCACTCAATACTTTGAGTTATGAAGGCTAATGTGCCAAACTTTCTTTAGAACTCTATCAATCTATGACACCACTTTCTCTGAATTTGCTTCTGGTTTAAGATGGTGCCAGTGGCAAATAAAACCAAGAAAATAACTAAATATTTCATTAATTACACTTTTTCTGCTAAACGATCACTGCAAACAATAGATTGTAATTTTCCTGTTGGATTTGAGCTTTTGAACCGTCTGTACAACCAGGCATTTTTGTGGTGGGTACTGAAATCTTGAAGGTGCAGGATGTCTGCAGAGTGGCGTGTACGGGCTGAATCAAGGTGGTGGGGTCAGGGCTGGAGAGCGGGGATTGAGCCAATGTTTGGCTGTTCCTGGAGCGAAAGTGGAGGCAACTTGATTCAGCAGAACTGAGGTGAGTCGATGCTGAGTATAGGCGGTGGGGCCTGGATCTGGGCCTGAGACCAAGCAAAGATTCGAGGTGTGACTGATTTAAGTGCCCAGCCAAATTGGAAAAGTTGGATATGAGCCGAATTGATGTGGTGAGCACTGGCCCGAGAGCATGGTCTAGACGATTTAAGTACCGGGCCAGATTGAAAAGGATAGGGTGTCGGGGCCGGAGGGGAGGCACGGGCCAGTTCAGAGCACTGCTCAGTGAGGTTTACTTGTCTCTGCACTGAATATCCTGTCATTACTCATCTCTGCACCAAACTGTGGCTGTGGCCTGCATCTACCACAGTGTGAACGAACTCACTTTTGTGAACATCAGCTCTGAATGCTTTTTGCTTACTTTTACTGTTTGCACGGTTTTATTTCTTTTCTCTCTCTGTATGTCGGTGTTTGACGATGTCTCTTTTGTTTCAGTGGATTCTACAACTCTATCTATCTGTGATGCTACTTTCACCGAATTATGTAGCTGTATTCCCAGGTTCCTTTGTTTTACCACACTCCTCAGTGCCCTACTGTTCACTGTTAAGACCTACCCTCATAGGTCCCTCCAAAGTGCAAAACGCTGTGCTAGTCTGCCATTTTCAGCACACTTTTTCAGCTGATCCAGATCCCTCTGGAAGCCATGACAGTCTTCCTCGCTGTCCACTACACCTGCGATCTTGGTATAGTCTGCAAAACTTGCTGACCTAGTTAACCACACTATCACTCAGATCATTGATATAAATAACAAACAACAAAGAACACAGCACCAGTCCCTGCAGTACACCACTAGTCACAGGCCTCCAGTTAGAAAGGCAACCCTCCACTCCCACTTTCTGGCTTTTCCCGTGAAGCCAATCTCTCATTTAATTTTCTTCCTCATTTTGAATTCCAGGAGACTGACCCTTCTTGACAGAGCTCCAATGCCCGACCTTATCAAAGGCCTTGCTGAAGTCCATGTAGACAACATCCACTGCCTTGCCTTCATCAACTTTCCTGGCAACTTCCTTGAAAAGCTCTATAAGGTTGGTTAGACATGACCTACCACACACAAAGCCATGCTGACTATCCTTAATCAGATTGAAGTAGGTTTAATCAGAATCAGAATCAATATCACTGGCCTGTGTCATGAAATTTGTTAACTTAGCAGCAACAGTTCAATGCAATACATAATATAGAAGAAAAAGAAAATAATAATAATAATAATAATAAATAAATTCAATTTACATTTTACATATATTGAATAGATTAAAATTGTGCAAAACAGATATAATTGTAAATAATTGTTTAAAACATGAGGTAGTGTTCACAGGTTCAATGTCCATTTAGGAATTGGATGGCAGAGGGAAGAAGCTGTTCTTGAATCACTGAGTGTGTGTCTTCAGGCTCCTGTACCTCCTACCTAATGGTAACAGTGAGAAAAGGGCATGCCTTGGGTGCTGGAGGTCCTTAATCATGGACGCTGCCTTTCTGAGACTCCACTCCTTGAAGATGTCCTGGGTATTTTGTAGGCTAGTACCCAAGATGGAGCTGACTAGATTTACAACCCTCTGCAGCTTCTTTCAGTCCTGTGTAGTAGCCCCTCCATACCAGACAGTGATGCAGCCTGTCAGAATGCTCTCCACAGTGTATCAATAGAAGTTTTTGAGAGTATCTGTAGACATACCAAATCTCTTCAAACTCCTAATGAAGTCTAGATGCGGTCTTACCTTCTTTATAACTGCATTGATATGTTGGGACCAGGTTAGGTTCTCAGAGATCTTGACACCTAGGAACTTCAAAATGCTCACTCTCTCCTCTTCTGATATCTCTATGAGGATTACTATGTGTTCCTTTGTCTTACCCTTCCTGAAGTCCACAATCAGCTCTTTCACCTTTATATCAATTTAAGAATACTTGGATAGGTACATGGTGGGGCGGGTCTGAAAGGGATATGGGTGAAACTTAGAAAATTGGGACCAGATGGGTGGACACCAAGGTCGGAATGGACTGGTTGGGCCAGATTGCCTGCATCTGTTATATTTCCCTGTGGCATATTGGGCTGTCTGTTCTAAGTCTCGCAGATGGTGAGGTATGTGGTTACATTTTTAAGTTTATAGTTAAAAGCAATTGACAGTAGATATTAATTTGTAAAATAAGGACTATGTAATGTATGCAATAGATAGAAAATGCACCAATATTACTTTTAATTTCTATGTTGTAATTCTCGAACTTTAAAACTAAACAGACACAAGGGTTGAAATGCTGATTGTGAGTAAAAAAAAAACTTTCTGTTAGAAAACCGCTGTTTTCTCATTTTCTCATTTTGTTTCATACTGTCCTTTGACGTTCCCAGTTTTGTGAGATTTGTTTCTTTCACAGAAGGAAAAACAGCGGAGATTCTGATCAATGCATTGACTCCTGATCTCCCTTGGCAACTGGGGCCTTGTTTTAGGGCTCAGATACAGGTTGGTGTGATGGCGTCTCTGTAAAAGCATAATACTGCTCCGGGGAAGATCCAAAGAAAGTGTATCAAGTGAAGTACCATCAGTATTGAGGATTAGCCAGTAATTCTGCTTTGTGTACACTTTTGTGTGAAGAAACATCCCTGCTGTGCGTAAGTGTTATCCATCAGTTCAGAGTAATTCTAGACTTAATGGAATTCTGTCAGATCACTGATATTATAAGAATCAGCACAACAGTTTGAAACATTGCTAGATTGCAACAACCATGCAGGAAGTTGAAGAACAAAGCAGCAAAAAATTCCAAACAAAACTTTTCTCCCAATCTTTATCTGATAGCTTTCTTCTATCCCTCCTTACCTGAGATATCACACCAGATACTGGGATGAAAAAGCATGTCCCAGCCTTCTAAACTGATTTAGTTCACAAAGTTGATTTTGCCATAGTTACCTCATGTGGACATGGATTGAGTGGAAATCTGATCCTTTACGACACTTTTTCAGTAATCCCAACAAAATCACTTTTGCCCATAAATTTACATGCTAGGCCAATTAATTGCAATTCCCAGATTAATTATGAATTCAGTTTTCCTTTCTAAAGCAATGTATTTCTCTTGTTGAAATTTAACTACATTTTGATCTTTTTGTCCAAGTTTCTCACTATTGATGTGGATTCTGACCCAAAGTTCTGCCTTGCCTTATATTCAAACAAGGCTGTTTGCTGCAGTGTATAAAGACATAGGGGATTTTACCTGGCGAAGGTAGCAAGTTGCCAACGCAGCAATGTACATTGGCCTGGTGAACACTGGGAGGCCTGCTCATTTGTAAAGTATGTAATGATTCTTATGTACCACAGACAAACAAAAACTGCCTTGTGAAGCAATGTTGCAAAATGAAGTAGATTCTGAGCAAATAGTTAGGGGTAAAATTTCTGCAGACTTTGCACAGTGTCCTGAAGTAGCTTCAAGATTCAAAATTCAAACTTATTCATCACACGTACTTCAAAACATACAGTGAACTGCGTCATTTGCGTTAACAACCAACACACAAGGATGTGCTGGGGGCAGCTCACAAGTAAGTTATTACGCCACACATTCTGGCACCAACATAACATACCCACAATTTTCAGCAGATCAACACAGAACACAGCAAACAACAACAACAAAACAAGCCCCATTCCTCCCTCCCAACCACACACATACACAGACCTCCAACCCCAAGGCTGGCTGACTTCAGCCTCCAGACTCCACTGAACTCAGATTCAGACTCGTAGATATTGGGTCTTCGACTGCCCCAGAGAACTTGCAGAAATTTGCAGACTTAGGGCTCTTGGTCAACACAATGTACACTGCAGATGCTGTGGTCAAATCAAGACGTACAAACAAGCTGGATGAACTCAGCAGGTCGGGCAGCATCAGTTGAAATGAGCAGTCAACATTTCGGGCCGAGATCCTTCGTCAGGACTCTTGGTCATCAAGTTCAGACTTTCGGACTTCAAGTTTAAGTTCAAGTTGAAATTCATTGTTATCTGATTGTACATAACTACAACTGAACAAAGCAACGTTCCTCCAGACTACTGTGTACCCACAAACCATACGTCACTCACACCATGTGAAACAAAATATTACTACAGGTAAATTATTAAATTGTAATTCAAAGTATATGTAGTACACAGCACAGATAAACAGTAAGTAGCTCACTGTCCTAGTAACGAGACCTCGGTGGTGGTGGCAGGGTATTGATAGTCTCAAAGCCTGAGGGAAGAAACTGTTACCCAGTCTGATAATCTTAGTCCTGATGCTCCTGTACCTCCTTCCTGATGCCAGTTGGTCAAAGAGATTGTGGGATGGATGGTAGGGATCCTCAACAAAAGCTTTGCAACGCTCCCGTTAAATGTCAGAAATACAAACTGTAGGAGGGAGGGAGACCCCAATGATCCTTTCGGTGGTTTTTACTATCCTCTGTAGAACCTTGCAGTTCTGTGCCACAGAATGATACAGCCAGATGGGACACTCTTGATGGTGCTCCTGTAAAAAGTTGTTAGAATGGGATTGAGGAGCCTTGAACACCTCATTCTCCTCAGAAAGTGTTGATGCTGCTCTGCCTTCTTAAATAATGAGGTGTTGTGAGTCCAGCTTGGATTATAAATTACATGGACACCAAGGAACTTTGTGCTCTTTGCCATCTCCATGGCAGAGCCATTGATGTGCAATGGAGGGTGTCGACTTGTGCCTTCCTGAAGTCTACGATCATCTCTTTGTCTTGTCCACGCTGAGACACAGGTTGTTGGTCTTACACCATTAACAAGCCTCTCCACCTCTTCTCGGTATGTTGATTCATCACCGTTGCAGATGAGGCCAGCCACTGTTGTACCATCAGGGAGCCTGATGTGGTTTGAGCTGGATCTGGCTGTGCAGCCGCCAGTCAGCAGCATACGCAGCATCGGGCTGAGCACACGGCCCGGGGGGCACCAGTGCTCAGCGTGGTGGAGCTTGAGATGTTGCTGCCAGCTCAGTCTGACCGAGATCTTTCCATCAAGAAGTCTAAGATCCAGTTACAGTGAGGGGTGCTGAGCCCCAGCAAGGGCAGTTTACCCACCATTCTCTGAGGAATGATCATGTTAAACACAGAGCTGAAGTCAATGAACAACAATTTGGCATGTGAGGCATCGTTTTCTAGGTAGGACAGAATAGAGTGGAGGGCCAAGGCTATGACCCATCAGTGGATTGGTTTGAGCAGTAGGCAGTCTGGAAAGGGTCCAATGTAGCTGGAAGGTGGGATTTTATATGATTCCTTAACAGTCGCTCAAAGCATTTCATGATTGTTGAGGTCAGTTCCACAGTGAAGTAATGACTTAGTCCAATTATCATTGTTCCCTTGGGTACTGAAATGATAGTGCCCTCGAAGCCTGCAGGGACAGTGGACTGTTGCAAAGAGATATAAATATGTCCATCAAGACATCTATTAGCTGGGCCACACAATCCTTCAGCACCCAACTGGGTATGTCATCCAGCCCTGCAGCTTTGTGTGGATTCACCCTGGCTTGGATTCCCCTCACCTCGCCTGTGGCCTGCTTCTCAGGGGGAGAGGGGGCTTTCCTCAGTCACATCCTTCATTGTGTCAGATCATGCAGAGAAGGCATTCAGCCTATCAGGAAGGGAGGCGCCCCTTGAATTGACGCACAGTGTGGACTTGCAATCTGTTATACACAGAAAATGCTGAAACGTCGACTGTACTCTTTTCCATGGATGCTGTCTGGCCTGCTGAGTTCCTCCAGCATTTTGTGTGAGTTGCTTTGCATTTCCAGCATCTGCAGATTTTCTCATGTTTTTGTAATCTCCTATGTTTGTATGTCTTATCACATGTTCCTGGAGTCACAAAGATGTCTGCAATTTTTCTGTGAGTACTCTCGTTTTGCCTTCCTGATGACTCTTGCTGACCTTAAAGTCTTCCTATCCCCTGATCTGAAGGCTGTGTCCCAATCCTTCAGCCATGTACAAAATCGCTCCTATCAGCCACTGTTTCTGGTTTGCCTTAGGAATGTGTTGTTTAACCATGGTAACATCCTCAATACATTTTCCTATGTAGACAGTGACTGATCCCTCATATTCATCAATATTGATGTGATGATTGTAGGTAGCTGTCTTACAGAATATGCACCATCCGTGCTTTTGAAGCAGTCCTGCAGCACTGAGGTGGCTCCTTCTGGCCAGGTCCTGATCTTCCTGTGAATTGGTTTGACTCATTTAACCAGTGGTCTGTATGCATGGACTAGTAAAATGGACATGTGGTCTGAATACCTGAGGTGAGGCTGAGGGACAGACTAGTAGGCTTCACAAATGTTGGTGTAGAGAAGGTCTAATATATTCTCTCCTCTGGCTGTGAAGTTGACCTGCTGGTAGAACTTTGGCAGGACTGCTTTTACATCGGGCAGGACCTCACACTTCGGTCCTCATCACCGACCCCAGAATCTGTCAGTCACTAAACACTAGCCTTTGAACTCCAGTCTCACCAATGATGGAACTCCAAACACTAGGCCCCAAACTCCGGCCTCACCAATTTGTGTCCCTAGGGTCACCAGCCCTCATTCCTCATACCTATATGGAACTCCTAATTCCCCCATATTCCTGTCCCTGAACCCTAAACCGATGCCTAACTATCTTCTCTGTCCCCTAAGCTCTCCTTACAAACCTAAAACAACTAAAAACCAACTGAGTCCTAACCACGACTTTGACAGCGTCTGCAGCTCAGCACCATTTTGTTTCAGTGCCTTCCGTTGATGAGTAATGGGTGGAACCACAGAAGAAATTAAATTCATTGCAAAAATATATCTATTCTGTTATGTTTTGTTACTTCAAAACATTAAACCATTTCAAGGAATACATGAGAATCTGGGAATACAGGTGTAATGTGTCTTTTATTTTAAGCGAGGCCTGCATGTATCACGTCCTGGTGTGTTGAAGTATGCAATTAATGTAATTTTACATGTAACCTGTAATGAATTATTTAAATGAGCAGGATTGCTTAACCAACCAACATGCATACAAGATTACTCAAACATTACCTAAATATTAAATACACCACACATTCATTCCATTTCTCCAGGGAGTCCATCAATTTTCCTTTCGAAATTGAAGCAAAGCGAAACTTCCTGCAATGCTCATGTAAACATTAATTAATAGAGATGATTTTGACAATTTGATTCATCAGTTGTAATGCTTTATTTTTTTAAACTGATCTTCTATGTATCAAATAATGTTGGCTGACCTAAAAAAACGACAGTAACTTTCAGATGGTGGTTGTCAAAATAGAGGATCAATAAAAGGTGAAAAGGGTTGCATATTTTTGCAGTCAAGGTAATGGTAATCCTGTATGACAACTCAAATAACTGTCATACTAGATCTCAGAATCTTTTTCATAGTGACCTAATATAAATGATAACTTAAGCATTCAGTTCCCTGCTCTTTATTAACCGTTAAATTAAGCCTAGACAAAGATTTGCTTTTAACTAAATTAGTTAGTCTTCATAAGCATACATGGAATTATCCATCGAATATCTTCTACCTAAAAATTATGGAAAAAGACACACACTGAGTCAAGCAAACTGCCTTACATCATTCATAATTTGCTGGGATATTAATTCATTTCCAGTGACAAAGGGTTAGCAATTACACGGTAATATTATTCTAATCTTCTGCAGCGGTCACATTATTATTGTGCTGTTTATTCCCTTTTTAAAATGTCGTAAATAGATGAGATGAAATTGTATATTTTAAGAAGCTGTACCATATGGTAACGTGAAATTCTTTACAAAATGGTCATATTACCCAGCTATTGTTGTAGGTGGTTCCCAATGCTCCAACTCCAAACCGTAACCTTTCATTTGGCCCTTGAACATTTTCCCTGCTGTCACCTTGTTTTGTTCTCTTTGCAGCGTCTTATTCAATGACATTGTAATTAAACGTCTCTTTGGACAAGGGAGGCTGACTCACTTCAATTTTCTCTAGGCCAACCATTGTAAAAAAACAGTTCACACCAAAGTGGAATGAATAGGGTTTAGCAATAACCCAAAGAGTAAAAAAAAGAAAACCTGTGAGAATGCTTGATCATTTAAAATCATGGTAACCATAATCTATATTTGCCCGTTAAAGTGAAGTTCATCAATACATCTTTGTTAGTATCACCTATCAGTGTTCAACCAAAGATGGGTCAAAATGCCCTGGGAGAATATTTCAAATTAATCCTATTTTGTATGCGGAATCCTGATTTTGTTGAAGAGTTCTAGCTAATAATAACCGTGTTTTCACAGTTAAGTTAACCCGATGATATCCCAAGTAACAAAACTAAGATAACTTGAGAGGAACAGAGTATAGGAGATAGACAGTGCCAACGGAACAACCTTAGTCAACACATGCTGAGCTGGAGATAAATTGGTTGAAAGTTGGGAAAAATTATCATTGCATATATTTACATAATTTTAAAGAACATTATCATTCTATTAATATTGTCTAATCCTTATCTTGTGATTTTCCAAAATTTATAAGAAATTTTGATCTACACCTAATATTCAACTATTCAACCTTAGGCACTAAAGAGATTTACTGAGAATCTGAAACCTAAAACTCCAGCAAATTTGCAGCCGTTAATTTCAACCAAAATATGAAAGTCCCTGAATATAAAGAACCCAGTTTGCAATTCTTGCTGTAGAAGTAGTAAGAAGAAAAAGACCATGTATGTTTGCAACTCCTCTGCGAAGAAGCGGTTCATGCTTGCATGCAGCAAGACCAGGTTAACAGTCATGCATGAGATAGCAAGTAGCAAGTAACATTCCTGTTATTTATATGTCAGATATTGACCATCTCTAAATCTCACAACACAATATTCAACCATTTATATAATATTGAACCTATGATAAATATGCAAATTGCACTGTGTCTTTTTTTGAAATGCAGATTTTCTTCACATTATTATGGTTCTGTCAAGTTTACTTCCAGACAGAGGAGATAATTTTTCAACTACAAGTCCCAAATAAATTCAGAATTTACCTTTATTTTATGTGATATGCAGGTCATGATTTATTTATAATTTATTATTCCAATTAATTGGGGCACATCAGGACCAGTACATTTTGGCCCAATTAAGTGGCTGCTCCAATTAACCAAAGTTTCATGGAAATACGTAGTTAAAAAGGTATAAAGAAAAGACAAACTACAGTCCAACCAAGTAACAAATTATATATTTACTGTAAATGAAGCAAAGAACAAAATAGAACACTCCAAAACTACCACAGTACTATAATGCTGTGTACTCGTTCCTAATAGTTACTGACAGAGGAATTAATCCATTGTATGCTGCTGTGTTCTATTGATTGACTGTAAATGAACAAAATCAGTGCAGACACGTAGTGTAGACAATAGGTTGCCTGCAAACAATGCTTCTGATGATTGTATCCTCCAAATCTTCATTTTCATTGCCATATTCAAGGTAATTGTTGATACCCTCAAATTCTTCATAGTTTCTAAGTTGTTGAAGTGGTGATATAGTTTAATTTTCACTCCCGGCCATTTCTGGCATCTGCAAGCCTGAATACTTGAAATTGCAGTGCACAAAACAGTTCTAAATGATCTTACTACTTATTACTTGTCAACTATTAGTGACAAAAATCTCTGCTTTTTGAACACAAGCACACACTAAGCATGGTGTAGTGTCTAATGGCCACACAACTTATACACAATGGATACAGGTTAGAAGCTCTCCTGTCCCAATTAAGTGGCATAATGTCCTAAATAAATGAAGCAAATCCCAGCTATTTTCTCAATTTGTTTTTGTTCTCTAAGAGTTGTCCCGGATAAGCAGCAGCCTCAATTAACCAATGGTCCAATTAACCAGAATCCACTGTACAAAGAAGGGGAAAAAACTGTTTTTATTGACACCGACTTGTGACTTCCCTTTCGGTAAAATGATCAAAGTTCAAAGTGCATTTATTATCAAAGTATATATACATGATCCAACCTTGGGATTTGTTTCAAAACAAGGAAAACCTCAACAGAACCCATTAAAAAAAAAGACTGTCAAACACCCAGTGCTCAGAGAGAGAGAAAAAGACAAATCATACAAATAATACAAGTAAGCAAATAGCTTCAGAGCTGAAGTTTTCCGAAAGACATGAAGCCAGGCCTCACTGCAGCCGGAGCGTACCGCAGCCTCAGTTCAGCGCAGGGCTGAGTAAAGTCACAGAGCAGTGAGCAGAACTGGGCATAACTAGCCCGCACTTCACCTCTGCTCCTGATACCCTGAACTTTCCAAACAACAGGTTGTTTCTCACTCGCAGACCACCCTGGGCCCTGGACCCTGCTGCCATGATTCAAACCTTTCCAGTACAGCCCAGCGCGAAAATCAATCAGACATCGGGGCTTTCCTCACTCTCAGCGATGCCATGACTCTACTTTGACCCCGCTTGCCTCGACCATGCCTCGCCTGCACCTCCACCTCCACCATCATTCACCTCTGATCGCCTTTATTAATTGCTATTAATAAGGTATTATTAATAAGGCAGTTAGTAGTTTTCTTTGTCTTTTGCTGCCGATAAGTAGTTGTGGGCACGGCTTGCACCATCTTAGACTGTGACAGATAGGTGAACAGATGGAAAACCACAGACTGGAAGGCAGTAAAACAGCACTTCAGGAACCTAGAGAGCACTGAGAAAATTGGTCACTTCTTGAATCAATTGGTCCACTACAAAGGGCAGAACATGTTTTTAGTAGAGGAAAATGTAAAAGCAGTGTGCTATAAAGCAAAAGTCACTAAATTCCTTCTTATACTTTATTCCTGCTCTAAATTGATTATAGCTCCCCATATAGCTATTCATGAACAGATTGCAAGCAATATGTGTGGTGTCAGACATTAATACCTCGGTTTATAATACTGGCATGTATTTAGAAAGTAAAATAAAGATATCTTGGTGAACATATTGTAAAAAGTCAATAAAATTATGGAATTTGTCTACTATGGTTTGTCAAACAGCCCTCCATCCTAAAAGCAATGTAGCAATGATTAAATTAATTCACAAAAGACTGTAGCAAAGAGCCATGGATTTAATATCACAGTAATTCGGCATACATTTTGTATATGAAGGTATAACTGAATAAATGCAAAGTGAGGGTTTTGTGTATAAGTGTCTATCCTACACCATTTGGCACCTGTAGTAGAACAGAGGCGCCCAAGAGTCTGAGATGCTACAATGGTAGGTTGTCAACAGGAGTACTCTGCCAGCGTTCCAAAGCTGCAAAGTTTGCAATGGTCGAATTGTCATTAATGTAAATATCTGATCAAGAAGATCTGAAGTGCAGTTTTGTAATGTAGCTCTACTATCTTCTTATCTCAGTTACACATAAGGTATTTTAAGATGTTCAGGAAAAGCAGTTCTTGCCAAGCTAAAGTCTCCTTACAACAGAGATCCATTCCTTGCTGGAGAACTGACTGGAGCATAACATTCAACCTGGGTGCTAGTCCTCAGTTTACAGTGAAGCCATGGGCAAAACATTTTAGGGAGATGAGGTAATTACTTTTATTGAATACACATATGCCTGCTAAAATGGGGCATATTGCGTGGTAAAGACAAGCATGGCTCCTGATGAGGTTTAAGAAAGAGCACAGCCACATAAAAACCAGTAGCAGCTAGTCAGTTCATCCCATGAGCAAACATAGCTCGACCACTTGTGTCAATCAGAGTCCATTCTGGCTGAACAGGATTTCTAGCCCAGGTTTCTCCAAGCAGCTCTTTTCTCATTGTTACTGTCAGGGAGCCTCAGATCCCTCACCAGAAGGTTTAAGAACCGTTATTACCCCTCAACCATCAGGCTTTTATCGTGTTTTTTAATGTATTTAGAGATACAGTGAGGAACAGGCCCTTCCCAGTCACCCAGCAACCCACCTATTTAACACTAGCCTAATCACACACAGGACAATCACAATGACTAATTAACCTACTAACCCATATGTCTCTGGACTGTGCGAGGAAACTGGGGCACCCGGAGTAGTCATGGGGAGAACGTACAAACTCCTTACAGACGGTGCTGGAACTGAACTCTGAACTTCGACACCTTATCATGCCCCCTCTTAAACCAGAGGGAATAATGTCACTCACCCCAACAGTGAACTAATTCCACAACCTACAGATACATATTCAAGCACTGTGAAACTCAATATTTATTACTTATTTATTTATGATTATTATTTTTCTTTTTTTTTCTTTTTTGTATTTGCACAATTTGTTGTCTTTTGCACACTGTTTGCTGTCTCTCTTATGTGCAGCTTTTCACTGATTCTGTTGTATTTCTTGGTATTTACAGTGAATGCCTGCAAGAAAATGAATGTCAGGGTAGTAGATGGTGACATATGTACTTTGACAAAGGACCTAGTGCTTTGACAAATATTTTACTCTGCACTTTGAGATTTCATGTTCAATATGTAGTAAGAAAGGGTCCAAAGATGATGTCAGAAGTGTGTGTGTATGTGTGTGTGTGTGTGTGTGTGTGTGTGTGTGTGAGAGAGAGAGAGTGTGTGTGTGTGTGTGTGTGTGTGTGTGTGTGTGTGTGTGTGTGTGTGTGTGTGTGTGTGTGTGAGAGAGAGAGAGTGTGTGTGTGAGTGTGTGTGTGTAGTGGGGGGACGATACATAGTGAGGAGAAGAATGAGAGCAAGGCCACATTACTTCAAATTAATAACACCTTCTCCTATAGAGAGCAGAAAAAAATTAAATAGAGCAAAATTGCCTTGACATCTAATTTTTCACTAGCTTCCAACTGACTCATATTGTTCTGGAATTTTCATAACTATGAAGGAAATTATGACCGATTGTTCTATGACAGCATCAGAGGCCATGGGATCCAGGAATGGGCATCCCCACAACAGACATATTTCTTTAAAAGGAGAATCCAGTGATGAATTCACTCATCCTATCCCAACGTCCGGTAGACGAGATGTTAAGAACTGGACTGCAGCCTGGTACCAATACCAATCCTCATAGAGGAATCAGAATTGGAGAGAGTGAGCAGTTTCAAGTTCCTGGGTGTCAGGATCTCTGAGTATCTAACCTGGTCCCAACATATCGCTGTAGTTGTAAAGAAGGCAAGACAGTGGTTATACTTTATTTGGAGTTTGAAGAGATTGCATGCAACCTCTTAGTTCCAGCAACCTGGGTTCAATCTAGTGGTGTACCTGGAGAGTTTGGATCTTCTCTGGGTTTCTCCTGAATGCTCCAGTTTCTTCCCACATCCCAATGTCTGGTAGAATTAATTGAATTAAATTACCCCCAGTATACACTGGTGGTAGGAGATGGCGAACATGAGTTGCAATATAACAGTTGTTAGGAAAAAGGTGCGAGAACAGGATTGCTCTGAGAACTTACTTAGTGTTCATGGATGCAATGGTTTCTTTCTGTATCATAAAAAAATAGGCAAAATAACCTTATTCAAAGATGTTAAATAAGAAAGTTAATTAAGTAAATAAAACTCCAATTAAATAGCAAAATGAAAAAAAACATAACCACATTGCTTTTATGGAAGATTGCCAGCCCATTCAAACAAATCAAGTCAAGTCAAATCACTTTTATTGTCATTTCGACCATAACTGCTGGAACAGAACATAGAAAAAATGAGACAACGTTTTTCAGGACCATGGTGCTACATGACACAGTACAAAAACTAGACTGAACTACGTAAAAATCAACACAGAAGAAAACTACACAACACTACAGACCTACCCAGGACTGCATAAAATGCACAAAACAGTGCAGGCATTACAATAAATAATAAACAAGACAATAGGGCAGTAAGGTGTCAGTCCAGGCTTCGGGTATTGAGGAGTCTGAGAGCTTTGGGGAAAAAACTGTTACATAGCCTGGTCATGAGAGCTCGAATGCTTCTGTGCCTTTTCCCTGATGGCAGGAGGGAGAAGAATTTGTATGAGGGGTGCGTGGGGTCCTTCATAATGCTGCTTGCTTTGCGGATGCAATGTTTAATGTAAATGTCAGTAATGGCGGGAAGAGAGACCCCGATGGTCTTCTCAGTTGACCTCACTATCCGCTGCAGGGTCTTGCGATCCGAGATGGTGCAATTTCCGAACCAGGCAGTGATGCAGCTGCTCAGGATGTTCTCAATACAACCCCTGTAGAATGTGATGAGGATGGGGGGTGGGAAATGGACTTTCCTCAGCCTTCGCAGAAAGTAGAGACACTGTTGAGCTTTCTTTGCTATGGAGCTGGTGTTGAGGGACCAGGTGAGATTCTCTGCCAGGTGAACACCAAGAAATTTGGTGCTCTTAACGATCTCTACCGAGGAGCCATCGATGTTCAGCGGGGAGTGGTCGCACCGTGCCCTCCTGAAGTCAACAACCATCTCTTTTATTTTGTTCACATTCAAAGACAGGTTGTTGGCTCTGCACCAGTCCATTGGCCACTGCACCTCCTCTCTGTTAGCTGACTCGTCGTTCTTGCTGATGAGAGCCACCACAGTCGTATCATCAGCGAACTTAATGATGTGGTTCGAGCTGTGTGTTGCAGCACAGTCGTGGGTCAGCAGAGTGAACAGCAGTGGACTGAGCACACAGCCCCGGGGGTGGGGGGGGGACACCCCGTGCTCAGTGTGATGGTGTTGGAGATCCGGACTGACTGAGGTCTCCCAGTCAGCAAGTCTAGGATCCAGTTGCAGAGGGAGGTGTTCCCTCTGGGAACTACATCATCAGAATCAGGCTTCATATGTTGTGAAATTTGTTGTTGCAGCAGCAGTACAATGTAATGCATAATATGAAAACTGAATCACAGTAAGTGTATATTGCTGCTATATATATATGTATATGTGTATATTCAGATTCAGATTCAGTTTATTGTCATTTAGAAACCACAAATGCAATGCAGTTAAAAAAATGAGGCAATGATCCCCCAGAATGATATCACAAAAGCAAATGACAAAACAGACTACACCAGAAAATCCACATAATGTTTGGCAATCTCCAATCCAGAGTCCGGAGAGACTGCTGCATATTAATATCACGCTACCGTCTTAGCGCGTTCTCTGGAAAGGAGCTCCAAAACCACCAGACAAAACAAGACCAAAAACTAAAGCTACAAGACCTGCACAAACCACATAGCTACAACATACAGTTACAACAGTGCAAACAATAGCATAATTGATAAAAAAAAAACAGACCATGGGCACAGTAAAAATAGTCCAAAGATGCTAAAGGACTATAAGTTCAAAAGAAATCACCACACAGTTTCCACAAGTCCCCAGGGTCCCAACAGACTCGCCATCCCATGCCAGCGGCAGAATGGAATATCCCCGCTATGGATTTACACGGCACCGCCCGACTCAGCCTTGCAGACGCAGCACACACCGAAAGTGACCTGACCGCAGCAGACTCCAAGCCAACGACCATCCCCTCCGACACAGCTTCTCTGAACACCATCCTCTGCCAAGTGTATTAAGACGGCCCCGCCAACGGCCATCGGCAACGCAACCCCGAGGACTGGGGGCCTGTTCTTCCCAGCAGAGTCCCGGACCTCACAGCAGCAGCAGCAATGAAGAAGGTCTTCCTGGAGATTTCCTGATGTTCCTCCATGATCCCACATCCATTTTCAATTGATTATGATTGCGCACGGCACCCCACTTCACAAATAACAAACTGTGTCGCGCTGCCATCTTGGAAATATTGTTTCACTAAATAAGTAGTGCAAGAAAGTAGTGAGGTGGTGTTCATGGGTTCAATGTCCATTCAGAAATCACATTGCAGAGGGGAAGAAACTGTTCTTGGTTTCTGTTGGGTGTCAATCCAAGGGACCAAATTCAAGGGTTGGTGTTAGGGGAAGGAACTGCACACAAGGGGGTACCGACTCATGGACAGAGGGCTCAGATGCACTTGCATCTGTTCTCCAGGGAACTGTATTCTTCAGCTTGCAATGAATGCTCAGGCACAGAGGTCTAGCACATCCTGGCTGATGTTTTGCAGCTCAGTGATGGTTCTCCCCAGGACTGGTCATCCGTTCACTCTGCCTCATCAACATTCCACATAATATCCAAAATTAAGGTAGTGCAGCAGGTAACACTGCTGCCTGGCAGCCCTAGCCACCCAGGTCCAAACCAGAATTCAGGTGTTGTTAGGCTGGAGTTTACATGTTCTCCCATGTTCCAGTTCTGTCCATCACCCCAGGGATGAGCTGATGAACTTATGTAGCATACGCTTTCTGATTTCACTACTGAATCCTGAAGTGATCCTTCAGTCCTGTGAAATTCAGGTGCTTATTCCATGCATCCAATCATCCACATGGGATCCCCACACTTACTGAATATATGGTTCTTGCAAATGCAACAATCTGCTGGAAGTATCAGATTGCTGAAGTGCTACTTCAATGGACTTCCCCAATAGATTTCCCGTGGTATATCTGAGTCCACCACCTCCTCTGGCAGCAAATTCAAGATATCAACTATTTACTGTGTGAAGAAATGTCTCATCAAATTTCCTTTAGAACTCTTTCCTTTCAATATATACTTGTGCCTTCTTGATTTTGGTATCCCTACTATGGAAAAAAATTATTCTATCTAACTGATCTTTAACTCATGTAAGTTTATATACCTCTGTCAGTTCAGCCCTCAGCATCCTTTGTCTTGGGGAACACAAGCCCGAATATCCCATAATTTTCCATAGCTAAAGCTCTTCCAAACCAGAAAAGTCCAGGTGAGTTTCTTCTGTGTTATTTCAGTCCATCCTTCCTTCACAGTATTGTGAACAGAACTGCACACAATATTTCAAATCCAGTCTAACTAGAGTTTTGTAAAGTTACAATATAACATCCAAGTTATATAATGTCCCACCTATGAAGTTTACACCTTCCTTATTATACTATCTACCTGTGTTGCTTTTATTAAGGATCCAATAGACTTGAACCCAAAAGTCCCTCTGTTCATTAACATTCCTTAGTGCCCTAACATCTACTGTATATATCCTAACCCTGTTTGACTTCTTAAAGTGCATCATCTTGCACTTGTCTAGAATAATTCCAAAAATTCTGAGATTAAAAAAAAAACACATTTGAAAAAGGAATAGGAGTAGACTATGTGTCTGAAAATCTTAAAATGCACTCTTGTACCCTATTTTAATATTTAGACATTCCTGTGGTACCCCAAAATCTATTGGTCACATTTTTAAAGATCCTCATCATAGTCATGTGCAGTCCTCTGGGACAGGGAAGCTAAATCTTCTCAGATTTATGAATGAAAAATGTAACCTAAATTGAGATTTTGACCCTTCATCCATCATTGGACATAATGATTCATCTTCAACTCTAAAAACTTCATATATTTCAAAGTGATTAAACTACAAATGACAGATAATAAAGGTTTATTTTAGAATCAGAATCATTGGCATATGTTGTGAAATTTGTTAACTTAGTGGCAGCAGTGTAATGCATGATAAATATAGAAAAAAATAAATCCATTACAGTAAGTATAAAATGCATATTAAATAGTTAAATTAAAAATAGTACAGAAACAGAAAGAATTAAAAAATGAGGTACTATTCATGGGTTCAACATCCATTTAAAATTGGATCACAGAGAGGAAGAATTTGTTCCTGAATCACTGAGTGTGTGCCTTCAGACTTCTGTACCTCCTTCCTGACGGTAAAAATGAGAAGAGGGCATGTCATCTAGCTCATCTTTGTTCATATACAGCTCCTCTCATCCTGGAATTAAGTAATGAGTTTCAATTGACTCTCTCTAATTCAAGGGTGACCGCTACAAGAGTGAAAATCGCAGGCATACTCACCAAACAGCAATTTCTATTTACACTGTTAATGTTTAACAAGGTACTGTATTTCAAAGTTGTCTTACCAAATCCAATAATTTTGTACACCAAATTGATATAAGAGCATATCAACAAAAGCATGGTCAAAAAGGCTGGATTTAAAGGAGGGAGAAGCAAAGACGTTTCAGGAGGGAACTCCAAAGTTTAGATCCTAAGCAGGGAACACCTCTCAGACACGATCAGAATTGAAGCAGTACAGATATACTGGAGGGCGTTAGAACTGGAGATGATTACAAAGCCAGGATGGGAAATGCTTTGGAGGTTTTCTTGCAACAACAATCTTGCATTCAACGTCATTAAGACCAAAGAACTGATTGTGGACTTCAGAAAGTGGAAATCAGCAGAGCACAAGCAGTTCTCATTGAGGGTCAACAGTGGAGATGGTGAGCAGCTTCAAGTTCCTGGGGTCAACATTTCAGACCTATCCTGGACCCAACATATACAGTAGATGCAATTAAGAAGACAGCACACCACTGGCTATATTTAATTAGGAGTTGGAGGTGATTTGGTTTGTCACCAAACACGCTATCAAATTTCTACAGATGGAGCACGGAGAGTATTCTGACTGACTGCATCAATGTCTGCAATGAAAGAGGGTTGAAAACTCAATCCACTCCATCATGGCACTAGCCTCCCCCACCATCGTGGCCATCTTCAAAAACTGATGCCTAAGAAAGTGGCATCGATCATTAAGGGCCCTCAGCCCCCGGAAACATGTCCACTTTTCATTAGTACCATCAGGGAGGAAGTACAGGAGCCTGAAGACACACACTCAACATTTTCAGATCAGCTTCTTCCCTCCACCATCAGGTTTTTGAACAATCCATGAACCCATGGCAACTACCTCATTACCTTGCTCCCTTTTTGCACTAATTATTTTTATATGCTGTATTCATCTTGAAATTTGTAGTAATTTTTATGTATTGCACTGTAATTCTGCCACTAAACAATAAATTTCATGACATATATAATAAATCTGATTCTGTTTCTGATTGTAAAGACGATAATTTTAAAGTTGAGCTTTTGCTGAGCCTGGAGTCAGTGAGAACTGGCCAGATAATTTAACTAAGGTCATAAAATTTGAGAAAAACAACTTTATGCTTGAAAGTAGATATCTTAAGAAGACCTCCTTATTCATTTCCGGATCTTACTAATAAATGAGGGAAGATCTTGCTACAGTTCACAGCACCAAAACCCATTCCACCAAACTGCTGAAATTAGACTCCTTTTAGTGGCTTCATTAAAGTGAAGCCAGCTACAATGCCAGTGCTTTGAAGTGGTATGGAATGAACTACCTTCACATTTCAAACTGACCCTACATTGTACTTTGATGATGCTGTTAAGAGGAGAAATATCACCCAGGCATCAGGAAGGGTGCTTCATTTTGGATCTGCTTCAGAAGGTGAACATTGCCAGTTTAACACCTCATCTACTAATTAGATGTCAAGCAGTGCCACACTCCCTCAGTGGAGCACTGAAGTATCAGGCTGAATTACCTGTGGCTGTCTCAGGAAGTTGACTGGAACCCACAGCCATCCAGTTTAATGTGGATTCTGTGCATACCTAATATTATAGCCTAACATTATAGCAAATCTGTAGGAAGAAAAACATAGACAATGTTGCAGATCAGAGGACTTTTTACCAGTGACCTGGTCTTGGACAACTGAGCAAAGTTAGCTCACTAGCAACATAAGGCCATAAGATATAGGAGCAGAATTAAGCCATTTGGCCCATTGAGTCTGTGCTGCCATTTCATCATGGCTGATCCGTTTTCCCTCTCAGCCCCAATCTCCAGCCTTCTTCCCATAATTCTTCATGCCCTGATCGAAGAATCTATCAACTCTGCCTTAAATACATGTAAACGACTTGGCCTCCACAACCACCCTGTGGCAATGAATTCCAGGGCCATCATATGACAACCCTAACAATCCTGGAATCATTTTCCTGAACCTCCTTTGAACCCTCTCCATTGTTAGCACATTCTTTCTAAGATAAAGGGCCCAAAACTACTCACAATACTCCAAGTGAGTATTGCGCTTTATACCAGTATTATCCCATTACATCCTTGCTGGTATAGTATTGCACAAAGGCTATAAAAGCCTCAACATTATATCCTTGCTTTTACATCCTAGTCCACCTGAAATGAATTCTACCACCGCATTTGCCTTCCTCACCACCTGCTCAAACTGCAAATTAATCTTTAGGGAATTCTGCACAAGGACTCCCAAGTCCCTTTGCACCTCAGATTTTTATATTTTCTCTCCAATTAGAAAATAGTCTACCCTTTTATTTCTTCTACCAAAGTGCTTGACCATACACTTGCTGACTGCATTCTATCAGCCACTTCTTTGCCCATTCTCCTATTCTGTCTAAGTCCTTCTGTCATCAACAAAGCCATCAATTCTGTCATCCAAGTCATTGACATATAACATAAAACAAAGCAGTCCCAACACAGACTTGTGTGGAACACCACAGGTCACTGGTAACCAGCCAGAAAAGGCTCCCTTTAATCAATCAGCCACTGCTTTATCCATGCTAGTATCTTTCCTGCTATATCATGGGTTCTTAACTTGTTAAGCAGCCTCAGGTATGGTACCTTCTGAAAAAGTCAGAGGCCTTCTGAAAATCCAAGTACACAACATCCACTGATTCTCCTTTGTCTATCCTGTCCATTATTTCTTCAAAGAATTCCAACAGATTTATCGGGCAAGATTTTCCCTCGAGGAAACCATGCTGACTACAGAATACTTTATCATATGCCTCCAAGTACTCCCAAACTATATCTTTAACAATATACTCCAACAGCTTCCCAACCACTGAGGTCAGACTAGCTTTCTTCTACCTCTCTCCCTTCTTGAAGAGTGGCGAGACATTTGCAATTTTCTAGTGTTCCAGAACCATCCCAGAATCTAGTGATTCTTGACAGATCATTACTCATGCCTCAACAACGTCCTCAGCTATCTCTTTCAGAACACTGGGGTGCACACCATCTGGTCCAGGTGACTTATCTACCTTCAGACATTTCAGTTTCCCAAGAACCTTCTCCCTAGTAACGGCAACTTCACACACGTCTGACCTCTGACACTCTGGAACTTCCGGCATACTGCTAGTGCATTCCACAGTGAAGACCGATGCAATTTATTTATACAGTTCATCTGCCATTTCATTGTCCCTCATTACAACTGCTCTGGCATCACTTTCCAGTGGAACAGTATCCATTCTCACCTCTCTTTTACACTTTATGTATCTGAGGAAACTTTTGGTATCCTCTTTAATATTATTTGCTAGCTTACTTCCATATTCCACCACTTCCTTTTTAATGAGCTTTTTAGTTGCCTTCTGTTGGTTTGAAAAGCTTCCTAATTCTCTCAGATTTGATTAATTTTTGCTCTATAATATGCCCTCTCTTTGGCTTTTATGTTGGTTTTGACCTACCTTATTATCCACAGTTGTATCATCTTGCCTTTAGAATACTTCATCCTCTGTGGGATGTTTATATCCTGTGCCTTCTGAATTGTTTCCAGAAATTCCAGCCATTGCTACTCTGCCATCATCCCTGCCAATGTTCTTTTCTGATCAATTTTGGCCAACTCCTCTCTCATGCTTCTGTAATTCCCTTTACTTCACCGTAAGCTGACTTCAGCTTCTCCTTCTCAAATTTCAGAGTGAAGTCGATCATATTATGTTCACTTTCCCCTGAGAGTTCTTTTACCTTAAGCTCTCTAATCAATTCCAGTCCACTGCACAACAACCAATCCAGAATAGCTGGTCCCTTAGTGGGTTCAACCATGAACTGCTCTAAAATGCCAACTCATCCACATTCTAGAAGATCCCCCTCTTGGGATCCAGTACCAGCCTGATTTTCCCAATCGACCTGCATATTGAAATCCTTCATGACTATTGTAACATTGCCCTTTTGACATGCCTCTTTGTAATTTGTAGACCACATCCATACTACTGTATACGAAGTGTCTCTTTACCCTTGCAGTTCTTTAGCTCTATCCACAATGATTCAACACCTTCTATGTCACTATGTCACTTCTTTCTAATGATTTAATTTCATTTTTTTTACCAGCAGAGCCACGCCAATCCCTTTGCCTCTCAGTTTGATACAACGTGGATCCTTGTACATTAAGCTCCCAGCTATAATCTTCTTTCAGCCATGATTCAGTGATGCTCACAACATCACACATGTCAAACTGTAACTGTCCTGCGAGTTCATTTACCTTATTCCATATGCTGCACACATTCAGATATAACACCTTCAGCCCTGTATTCACCCTTCTTGACTTTGTCCACCTTTTCCATTGCATCTCATCCTGTTGAATGAAATTTTGTCTTATCATCAGCCTCTCCTTGCTAGCAGTCTCACCTCACAGTACCTCTATAAACCAACTACCTCATCCTCAGCACTATCACTCCGGTTCCCAGCCCCTTCCAAATTAGATTAAACCCTCCCAAGATACTGTAGCAAAACTTGTACTATAATGTAACAATGCAGGAAGGTATTGAACTGACTCTGCCCAGTAATATTCTGGCATTGAAAATGAAAGCTAAGTTTCACATTCAGCTCCCAAGTGAAATCCTGCTAGAGTGAGTATAATATCATTTAATAAGGCAATGGCTTCATTATTATAATGGGTGAATGATACACTCTGGTTTATCACTGCCCACACAGTGAGATAAAATTTACCCCTACAATTTGCATTTTAAGCCAGTTCAAGTGGCAACAAGCAGAATAAAAAATGCTCCCACATTATACAATCAGCAGAACAAACTTATGATTATTATGTGAAGACAATGCAACGTTTACCTCAAAAGCTAATGCACAAAAACCACAAAACTATCCCGACACCTGCATGTTGCCAGCAGAAATTTAAAAACACTGTCTGTGCAGTTACTAGACATTATAAAGATGAATCTGCTCTGATAACATTCATCAAGGACCACCAAATGTTAAGCCTTTCAATAGCGAGCATTGAATATGAATGATAAAAGAAATAGCTATCTGTAAACTAAGTTAACTGCAAGTAAAATGATATGTACCAAATACAAATCGGAAAATATTCTTTAATTGAAATATAAGAGATAAAATTTAAGGACATTACAAGTTGCACTCTCATATCCCTGATAGTTTCAGAAAATATCCACATATCAAACTGTTATTAAACTGACTTTACCAATGAAGAGATGTACATGGTAAGAAGTTCCATTGATGGTTTTATTCATTTTGATTTTGTTACTAAGATGCAAATGCATAATCCTCAATTCCAGGCAGCTCACTGTTTGCAGTAGCTTCTCCATGGGCCAAAGTCCAAGCCAGAAATTGGTTTTGGGTTGTGATTGGGTGCTGATATAGTGCAGTGAGAACTTCATAAGGATGTAAGAGGTGGTGGTAAAATTATGGGTAGTGAATGTAGGATAACACCAAGAATGGGTAGACTTTGAGATAACAGTGATATGGATGAGAGTTGCGGTAGCAGATGAGCTGAATTGTATGTGGAGACAAGCTATGTTGTAAGAGTAGGGAGACTTGCTGATGGAATAGATACGCGATTGGATGTTGATCTCATGTCAAGTGCAGCATTAAGCTTGTTATCGTCCTAGTTCAGTCTGATAGCTATCCCAGACTGATATCCCTATCAGTCTGGGATAGCTGCCCAGCAGTAGGACAGATTCAGTGACTAGTAATAGGAGTTTGTGTTGGGAGACAAAGGCAATGACTTCTGTACTCTCATTGCTTAGGTGGAGGGAATTTCTGTTCATCCCATTTACCACAGCAGAAACAGTGGAGGAGTCAAGTGAGGGAGAAGAGAGTTCCATTAATGTGCAGGCAAAAGCTGACATTGTATTTATGGATATGAAACTGGGAAAGGATAACAAATTGTGGCAATATGCATAAAACAATTTGACTCCACACAACACAGAACTTACACCATAGATCCTAAAAACCTACCAGAAATTACTAGTACATAATTCAAAACAATACAAAAAGAACGTAAGATCTTGGATTGCACATGTGTAGGAATAAAGCAGAAATCAGAAAATAATCTGAATTAACAGACAGCTGCTTTCATCAACCATTACAGCTACAATATTATGAGAAGTTCATCCATTATGGGGAGGGGAGGTCATAGGAGAATTAGACTGATAGCTACCATTCCAATCCTGATATACAAAGAACAAAAGCAATTGGTAAAGGATGATTCAAGGGCCATTCAAGGTTTTGAACTGTACAGACTAGATAAGCATCAGCCAGTTGACTCAATATCACAAGTCACAAGTCACAATGTAGAATATAGCTTCAAACTAACAAGAAATGGGGTTAATTGTATCTATCTATTTTAAGCATTTGGAAGTGAAGGAGTGGAATTAACTGCCAAGGTTATTTGGGGAGTAAGATTTTACCAATAAATGAAGGAACAAGTTGGAAGGAAGGTTTGGTAAAATGTTTAGTAATGAATTATAAGGGATATCAAAGGATATGTTGTTTGCAGGACATTGATATCAGCCATATTTATATTCTTTAGTCCTATCATCGTATTTTATGACCAAAGATTCCAAACCTCTGTTCCCCATGTCTTAACTCGCACTCATTCCATTCAGCCATCACCTCTATGCTTATCAAATGATCACAACTCATGGTTAACCAATGTCTTAATTTTATTCTTCTCTTCTAGTTCTTTCAAGACCTCAAGTATCATTACCTTTGAACTTTCAACCCTTGCACTTTCTAGGTTATCTGTTATCCTCCAATACTTGACTACATTACACCACTGCTACCCGTATCTCAGAAGACGCCGCCCTATACATTTCTCTCCTTAAGTATCGCATCTTCTTTCCTCCTATAAATTATTCCTTAAATCTAATCTCCTTGATCATGTTTTTGAACATCCAGTCTAGTATTCCTTTATGCAAATCAGTGAGTAAGCCTTTGCTTCTTAACTCTGAATCTCAGGGTTACTGTGTACAAATAAAGACTGCCACTGTTTATACAATAAACAATGTGTATTATTTACTTAGCATGAAAATCCATCAACTGTGATTTATTCTACCTGCTTAATTGTTTCAAATATTCAGGAGCACTGGTTCTGAGCATTTCCTACTTCTTCATGAAGGTAATACCCCATCCACTTTCCTACAAATAGTGAATCTAGTCTCTTTTTGGCAGCTTGAGCTTCAGAAGTATCTAATCCAAATCAAAGCTGCTGTGTTTTTCCATGTTAAAAAGTTTTGTAAAAAGTTTATTTCATTGATCTAAAATGTGGTACAGAACAGATAAAGAGAGTGTGTATATTTCGTATCCCAGGGTTTTAGTGCCAGGTAAGTGAAAAATAGATTTAGAAGAGACCCCAGTTAAATTTAACCCTACATACCCAACAAAAGACAACTGCTTTCAACTTACTAATTTACAGACCGACCCCACAGTATGAAAATCTACTTACAAAAAGTACCAATGCTTTCAGAAAATCTATTTAAATCTAGTGCTGATGTGGTTTAGATTATTTACTGATAACAAAGAATAAAAATGTAGATATGGCCACAGGTGCTGTGATACAGGGAGATATAGACACCAGTCAATGAGGGTATGTTCAGCTTCCACTTAGTTTGTACAATCTTTTCTCTGCAGGACAAGCCCGGTGCTCCCTCAAACAAGTCAATAATCACATTTAAATCTCATCTCCATGCATGAGTCTCTGTTTTATCTGCTTGTACTGGGGAGTAAAATGGAGGTTGCTGGTTAGTTGAACATTTGTTGCAACAACAAAAAAAAATGCTATCTCAAAACACAAATTCTTTTCTTGCGATTTATTAATAAAAGTCTACACTATTAGAAATGCCTTAAGCTGTGAAATTAGATTGGGTTACACAGTTATTTTCTTCACTCTGTGGGTCAGAATTGTGTTTAAATGGATGCAGTTTAGCCTTGCAATCCTCCCAAGCGTGTTCATGTCCCCATGTCCCCAACTTAATTTTTCTTCCATATTTGACCATACCTTTCTGCCAAGTGTGTACCTACTCCATACCACATTCCCCTGCTAAATTAGTCTACGTTCTCCCCAACTGCAAGAAGCAAACTTCCTTGCAAGGTAACTAGACCCCATCTATCACTGTGCTTTTACATGCCTACTTTCCCCCAGAAATGGAACCAAAGATCCAAGAGTGGGAGTAAACGGGACCTTTTCAGAATGGCAGGCAGTGACTAGTGGGGTACCGCAAGGCTCAGTGCTGGGACCCCAGTTGTTTACAAGATATATTAATGATTTAGATGAGGGAATTAAATGCAGCATCTCCAAGTTTGCGGATGACACAAAGCTGGGTGACGGTGTTAGCTGTGAGGAGGATGCTAAGAGGATGCAGGATGACTTGGATAGGTTAGGTGAGTGGGCAAATTCATGGCAGATGCAATTTAATGTGGATAAATGTGAGGTTATCCACTTTGGTTGCAAGAACAGGAAAACAGATTATTATCTGAACGGTGGCCGATTAGAAAAAAGGGAGGAGCAACGAGACCTGGGTGTCATTGTACACCAGTCATTGAAGGTGGGCATGCAGGTACAGCAGGCGGTGAAAAAGGCAAATGGTATGTTGGCATTCATAGCAAGAGGATTTGAGTACAGGAGCAGGGAGGTTCTACTGCAGTTGTACAAGGCCTTGGTGAGACTGCACCTGGAGTATTGTGTGCAGTTTTGGTCCCCTAATCTGAGGAAAGACATTCTTGCCATAGAGGGAGTACAAAGAAGGTTCACCAGATTGATTCCTGGGATGGCAGGACTTTCATATGAAGAAAGACTGGATCAACTAGGCTTATATTCACTGGAATTTAGAAGATTGAGGGGGGATCTTATTGAAACGTATAAAATTCTAAAGGGATTGGACAGGATAGATGCAGGAAGATTGTTTCCAATGTTGGGGAAGTCCAGAACGAGGGGTCACAGTTTAAGGATAAAGGGGAAGCCTTTTAGGACCGAGATGAGGAAAAACTTCTTCACACAGAGAGTGGTGAATCTGTGGAATTCTCTGCCACAGGAAACAGTTGAGGCCAGTTCATTGGCTATATTTAAGAGGAAGTTAGATATGGCCCTTGTGGCTAAAGGGATCAGGGGGTATGGAGAGAAAGCAGGTACAGGGTTCTGAGTTGGATGATCAGCCATGATCATACTGAATGGCGGTGCAGGCTCGAAGGGCCAAACGGCCTACTCCTGCACCTATTTTCTATGTTTCTATGTTTAAGATCTAACCACAACCCACCCCCCCCCCCCCACCATCCTGCACCATCCTTTTAGTCGCACATGTCCTCAGCTCACCCGCACAGTGTGGTTAAAAATTATTACGGGAAATAGGACCCTCCCAAAACAGATTAAAGTGATTTCAGGGAACAAAAGGCCCATTGCGATGAGGAGAGCATAGGGACTCAGGGTCCCACAGTGATGAGGGGTGATCCCAGATCCCTGATGGGTTGATAGGAGCACAGATACCCAGAGTCCATGTGTTGAGGACAGCACAGTTAACACATCTGGTAAGCCAGAGGCAGAAGCGTCAGTGTTCCCAAATAATTGGACAGCAGGTTGCCATGGTTTTACTTCATCACTTAAACCTCGCCCAACTCTCAGTGCAAATGAATTTAGACCCCATTTTGGCCCTTCCTTTCATTTTCACATCAAAAGCCAGTAGCACATTCTGAGCAGAAAATGCGGAGGACGATTTTGAAACAGTTTCAGAAAAATATTTAGAACATCCTTTGCATTTGACAGTACTGTACTGCCCACACAGAAGTCTGATACTCTGTACAAATAATCTGAAGAGCAAGTTTCTGAACAGCCAGAAGTAAAAAGGTGAAAAGATAACAATGTTACACTACTAAAGTGAGGCTAAGTGTAATTGGCTTGTGAAGACAGAAGCCCTTTCATAGCTTGTTGACATAACATAGCTGCAAATATGCAACAAAATAAGACCATCTGACAGCCCCTTTAGAAATGTCCATATTTCTTTCCCGCCTACTATTCATGCAAAGCTTTTATTCTGTAAAATTTAGTCAGTAGCTATACCAACTATAATTGCCCAGAAACTGACCCGGTTATACAATACGAAACATGATGTGGTATTTGTTTAGTATTAAATGTTCTACATTAAATGTCTTGAGCTTTGAAAGGAGCATATTTTTAAAGAACAGGGAATTCCTACAGTAAATATTGAATGTTTTATTAACAAAAGCTAAGGAATTAAATTTCTTTTCATTCTTCTATTTTTGATGGCATTGATTACATATTCTCCAAATGACTTCAGCATGTAACAACAATGTAAAATGTTCAGAATGTGTAAGTAATCTCAATCTCTTGTCAACAAGCACAGCACTTAAAATGCTTGTTAATTCAATGGCGTAGCTCTTTCTGCACCTCATCAATGACTGAAATAGTTATTCTTCCTGCATCCATGCTGTGCTTCTCAATGCCATCAACTATGCCTCTAATGTCCAACCTCCCCTCAATTTCAGAATCAGAGTCAGGTTTAATATCACTGGCATATGTCATGAAACTGGACGTCTTGTGGTAGCACTACATTGCAACACATAATATTAAAAATCTATAAATTTCAATAAGAAATATATATTTAAAATAAATTAAGTAAGTAGAGCAAACAGAGCAAAAAAAAAGAAAAACTAATAAATATTGATGTAGTGTACATCGGTTCATTGTTCATTCAGAAATTTGATGGCGGAGGAGAAGAAGCTGTTCCAGAAATGTTGAGAGTGTGTCTTCAGGTTTCTGTACCTCCTCCTTGATGGTAGCAATGAAAAGAGGGCATATCTTGAGTGAAAGGGGTCACCTTTTTGAGGCATCAGCTTTTAAAGATGTTCTCAATGCTGGGGAGACAACTGCCCATGTTGGAGTGGGCTGAGTTTACAACTTTCTGCAGCTTTTTCCAATCTTGTGCAGTGGTCTCTCCATACCAGACAGTGATGCAATCTGTTAGAGTAAATCTGTCAAAATCTGTGAGAGTCTTTGGTGACATACCAAGTCTCCTCAGACTCCTAATGAAATATAGCCACAGTCATGTCTTCTTTCTAACTGTAGCAATATGTTGGGCCAGAATGGAGCTCCAGAAATGTTGACATCCAGGAAGTTGAAACTGTTCACGTTTTCCACTGCTGATCCCTCAGTCAGCCTTCCCCTTCCCCTTCCTTAAGTCTACAGTCAATTCCTTGGTCTTACTGACATTGAGTGCAAGGTTGTTGCTGTAGCATTACCCAACCAGCTAATCTACTCATTTCTCAGTTCCTCAATATCTGCCGTGTCTGTTCTCTGGATGAAGCTTTCCATCCTAGAGCATATGAAATGTCCGAAAAGAACAGTGTTTCCCTTTCATCCCCATCAATGCTTGCTTCACCCACATCTCCTCTATTTCCCGCACATAAATCTTCACCCTGTCCTCCCACTGCCTTAACAGGGATAGGGCTCCTCTGGTCCTTACTCCCAGGTACCTCATTATCCAGCACATCATTCTCCATAACCTACACCATCTACAATGGAATCCTACAATCCTACCACTAGGCACATCTTTCCTTCCCCTGGCCACTCATCACTCCCTCCTGGCACTTACCCACCCAATCGGACAAGTGCTATGTCTCCCCTGATACTCCTACCTAAATACGGCCCCAAAACAGCCCTTGCAGGTGAAGCAATACCTCACCTGGGATCATCTGCTGTATTCAGTGCTCCTCGTGCTTGGCTCGCCCTATATAGTGAGCCTGAAATGGTGACAGTGTATCCCCTCCATAGACATTGTCTGACTTGTTGAGTTCCTCCAGCACTTTGTGTGTGTTACTCAAGTTTTCTAACATTCACAGAGCCTCTTGTTTGTAGTTTATATATCATTAGATTAAGTTTAGTCAATATTAAGTTGAATAGATTTCAGAGTTAAAAGAAGATGGAGCTAGATTTCCTACTGGAGTCTTCAGGGAACAGTGATTAGAATTTGGTATGTTTGATAGAATTAATGGAATTTGATTTAGTCCAATCTAAAATCAACATCTTAAAACAGAATCAAACAGAACACAAGGACACAGGGCACGAGTTGGCTGTTGTAGAATGCAAAACTAACTTTAACATCAGTCATTGCACAGGGAATCGTTAATATTTAAACTTTTGGTACATGTTTACACTTCTATAACACCATCTTTAGGCAAAAAATTAAGATGTAGCTCAGCCAAATCTATAACAAATTAAATAACATTAGAACCAATAAAAACATTATGCTGTTGCCAAAAGAAGCAATAAACTTGAACATCAGAAAAATAGAATTCAGCAGACAATGAATATACTTGAATTCTGTGGCGATCTTACACATATGTTTATTATTTTGTTTGTTTTGAAGCAACAAGCAATCTGCTACTGGAACTCAATGTGTTCAGCTGCATCTGTGGGGGAAAGGAATTGCTGAACTTTCAGGCTGAAACCCTGCATCACGACTAAGAGTTGCGGAGGGGGGCAAAGAATGGCCAGTATAAAGAGTGGAGTGGTGAGACAGGGACTAGAGTGAATTGGTTGACCGAGAGAGGCTACCAAAGGATGACTAGTGGTGTTCCACAGGGGTTGGTGTCGAGACGTCTTCTTTTAATGCTGTGTATCAATGATTTAGATGATGGAATAGATGGCTTTGTTGCTGTTTGCAGATGATATGAAGGTTGGTGGATAGGCAGGTAGTGTTGAAGAACAAGTAGGCTGCAAAAGGACTCAGACAGCTTAGGAGTATGGGAAGAGAGTGGCAAATAAAATCCAGTGTTGGAAAATGCATGGTCATGCACTTTGGTAGTAGAAATAATTGTGCAGATGATTTTCTAAATGGGGAAAAAATCCAAAGCTCTGAGTTTCGAAGGGACATGAGAGTCCTTGTGCAGAATGCTCTGAAGGTTAACTTGCAGGTAGAGTTGGTGGTGAGGAAGGCAAATGCAATGTTAGCATTCATTTCAAGAGGTCCAGAATAGAAGAGCAAGGATGTGATGCTGAGGCTTTATAAGGCATTGGTGAGGCCTCACATTGAGTATTATGAACAATTTTGGGCTCATCTGGCATTGGAAAGGGCTTATAGGAGGTTCACAAGGGTAATTCTGGGAATGAAAGAGTAATCATATGAGGAACGTTTGATGGCTCTGCAATTTAGAAGGATAGGGGAGGGATCTCATTGAAACCTTTTGAATGTTGAAAGGCCTAGACAGAGTAGATATGGAAAGGATCTTTTTCCATGGTGGGGAAGTCTAGGTCAAGAAAATAGAGTGGCCTCCATTTAAAACAGAGATGTGGAGAAGGTGGTGAATTTGTTACTACAGGCAGCTGTGGAGGCCAAGTCCTTGGGTGTATTTAAGGCAGAGCTTGATAGGTTTTTGATTGGACATGGCATCTTATGGGGAGAAGGCCGGGGAGTAGGGCTGAGGAGGGGAAGAAAGTATCAGCCATGATTGAATGGTAGAGCAGATTTGATGGGCCAAATGGCCCAATTCTGCTCCTATGTCTTATGGTCTATGGCCTTCCAATGTAGAAATCAAGAATCCAGTTGCAGAGGGAGGTACAGAGGCCCAGGTGTTGGAGCTTGTTGACTAGTACTGAGGTTATGATGGCATAGAATGATGTGTTGTAATCAGCAAACAGCAGTCTGATGTAGGTATTGCTATTGTCTAGGTGATGAGAGGCTGAGGGAAGAGCCAATGAGATTGCATTGGCTATAAACCAGCAGTCGTGATTGGCAAAATGCAGCAGGTCCAGGTCCACACTTAGGCAGCAGTTGATTCTGGCCATGACCAATCTCTCAAAACATTTCACCACAGTAGATGTGAGAGCAACTGCATGATAGTCATTCAGGCAGCTCACACTGCTGTTCTTAGGCACTGGTGTGATTATCAACCTTTTAAAGCAGGTGAGAACCTCCAACAGCAGCAGAGAGAGAGACTGAGGATGTCCTTGAATACTTCTGCCAGGTGTTTGGCACAGGTTTTCATTGCCCTACCAGGTACACCATCAAAGCACACCTCCTTGTGAGGGTACATCATCTCAAAAGATATTCTGACATCAGCATCTGAGACAAAAATCACAAGGTCACCAGATGCTGCAGGAATTCACCCAGATGTAGTTTTGTTTTTCTTTCAAAGGACACATAAAAGGCATTGAGGACATCTGGGAGTAAAGCATCACAGCCATTCATGATGTTAGGTATCCCCCTGTAGGATGTAATGATCTGCAAACCCTGCCAGAGCAGTTGAGCATCAGATTCCATCTCTATCTTCAATCAGAATTGTTTCTTCACTTTTAAAATAGCCTTCTGTAGGTCATACCTGGACATCTTGTATTGTTCCTGATCACCGGTCTTGAATACCAAGATTTTGCCCTCAAAAGACAACAAATCTCCCGGGTTATCTACAACTTTTAGTTTGGATATATCCGGTATGATCTCAAAAGCACACACTCATCCACACAGGTGTTGATAAAGTCAGTGACAACTGTGGTGTATTCATTCAGACTCAAAGATGAATCCCTGAATATTGTCCAGTCCGTTCACTCAAAGCAGTCCTGTAAGCACTCCTCCACCTTCCTTGGCCATTCCTTCTTGGTGCTCACCAATGGTGCTGTGGTCTTTAGTCTCTATCTGTATGCCAGCCGAAGAAGTACAGCCAGGTGACTGAGCTTAACAAGGTGCAGGTTTGGGATGGCATGATGGTGGTCTAACAGTGGTCAAGTGTGTTGGCTCCTTTGGTACAACAGCCATATTAATGGTAGTTGTTCAGAGACTTCTTCAAGCTGGCCTGGTTGAAATCCCCCACAATGATAGTGGAGTACTGTATCAGGTGTGCTGCTTCGTGACTGACGATCATGGTGCTCAGCTCCTCCAGTGCCTGTCATTGGCCTGAGGTGGAATGTACATCATTACTAGGAGGATGAAGGAATAATTCTTAGCAGATAAAATGGATGACACTTTATCACAAGTTGGATGAGCAGGATCGAGACAGATCCGCCACAACTGTGCAGTAGGGTGAGTTAATCATAAAGCATTCTCTACTTCCTCTGTCTTTAAGAGACTCAAACGTCCTGCCTTTGCAGTGAATGGTGAAACCCTCAGGCTGCAGCGCTGCATCCAACATGGCCGGTGTAAGCCACCTTTCCATGACGCAAAGTACACAGCAGTCCCTTATGTCCCTCCTGTACTGCAGGCTGCTCTGAGGTCTTTCAATTTTACTCTCCAGTGTCCAGAGACCACACATTCGCCAGCAGGATAGTCTGGCAGTAGGGGCCTAAGGCTCTGCATTTCAATCGTACCTGTGGCCCACTTTTTCACTTCCATTTTCTTAAAGGGGAACTGCACTCACAACCATCCAGATTCCACTGATTTTGAGGTCCACCCTGAACAGCCAGAAATCTTGGTACATATTGGCACCAATGATATAGGTAGAAAAAGAGAGCAGGGCCTGAAGAGAGTATTTAGGGAGCTAGGAAGAAAACTGAAAAGCAGAACTTCCAGGGTGGCAATCTCTGGATTGCTGCCTGTGCCATATGCCAGTGAGGGTGAGAATAGGATGATGTGGCAGATGAATGCATGGCTGAGAAACTGGTGCAGGGGACAGAGTTTTAGATTTCTGGATCACTAGGTTTTCTTCTGGGAAAGGTATGACCTGTACAAAAGGGGTGGTTTACTCCAGGACCCAACATCCTTGTGGGCAGGTTTGCTAGAGCTATTGGGCAGGGATATAGGAGCCAGGGTGATAGGGCTGAGGATGGGACTGGTGGTTTACAAGCAGAGACAGTGCATAGTGACAATTTAGGATGGGCAGGCAGATAAGAGGTCAAAATTGCAGTCAGTGGGATGAGTTGCAGTGTAAAGGGGGGACAAAATTGACAAGGGTGATGAATACAGGACTGATGGTGTTATATTTGAATGCATGCAGTAGGCGGAATAAGGTAGATGATCTTGTAGCAAAGTTAGAGATTGGCAGGTATGATGTTGTGAGCATCACTGAGTCATGGCTGAAAGAAGATTATAGTTGTGAACTTAATATCCAATGACGCAAATTGTATTAAAAGGACAGGAAGGTAGCTAGGGGGGTGGTGGGGGTGGGGGTGGGGGAGGTTGGAGTGGCTCTGTTGGTAAAGAAATGAAATCTAAACCTTAAAAAAAGGTGCCATAGGATCAGAAGATGTAGAGTCTTTGTAGGTAGAATTAAGAAACTGCAAGGGTAAAAAGACACTGATGGGAGTTATATGCAGCCTCTGAACAGGACCTAGGATGTGGACTATAACATAATGGGAGATACAAAAGGCAAGTCAAAAGGACAATGTTATGATAGTCATGGAGGATTTTAATGTGCAGATAGATTGGGAAAATCAGGTTGGTGATGGATCCCAAGAGAGTGAGTTTGTAGAATGCCTATTAGATGGCTTTTTAAAGCAGCTTTTGGTTCAGCCCTCCAGGGGATCACCTATTTCAGATTCGTTATTAGGTCGCATCTGGGATTTCCAGTTGGTGGACTATTTCCCTCCATGCCGCTCTGTCCCGACACTTGTCCACAACATCCCTAGCCCTAGTCTTGTCCAGCTTGGTCCAGTCCTTGATGTTATCCAGCCACATTTGGATTGGCTGCTGTATAATGAGCTGGATTTGATTAGGGAGCTCAAGGTAATGGAACCCTTAGAAGTCAGTGATCATAATATGATAGATATATCATAATATGAAAATCTAAAGTCAGATGTATCAGTATTCCAGTGGAATAAAGGGAAATACAGAGGCATGAGAGAGGAGGTGTCCAGAATTGATTGGAAAAGAACTCTGGCAGAGATGATGGCAAAACAGCAATGGCTGGTGATCTGGGAGCAATCCCAAAGAAGAAAGAGTATTCTTAAGGAAGAATGACACAACCGTGACTGACAAGGGAAGTCAAAGTCATCATAAAGGCAAAGAGAGGGCATCTAAGACAGCAAAAATTAGTTGGAAGTTAGAGGATTCTAAAAACCAACAGAAGGCAACTAAGAATGCAAGGACATAAAAGATGGTATGAAGGCAAGCTAGCCAATAAGATCAAAAAGGATGTCAAATGTTTTATCAGATATATAAAGAGCAAAAAAGAGAAGAGAATAGATATTGGACCACTGGAAAATGATGCTGGGGAGGAAGTAAGGAAATGGAAGATGAACTGAATAAGTATTCTGCACCAGTATACACTGCGGAAGACACTAGCAGTATGCTAGATGTTCAAGAATGTCAGCAGGCAGAAGTGAATGCAGTTGCTATTATAAGGGAGAAGGTGCTTGTGGAACTGAAAGGTCTGAAGGTAGATAAGTCACCTGGACCAGATGGACTACACCCCAGGGTTCTGGAAGGGGTACCTGAGGAAACTGTGGATGCCTCAGTAATATCCTTCAAAGATCACTAGATTCTGGCATGGTGCTGGAGAACTGGAAAATTGCAAATGTCACCCCACTTTTCAAGAAGGAGGAAGACAGAAGAAATTATATGATAGGCCAGTTAGCCTGACCTCAGTGGTTGGGAAGATGATGGAGTCAATTGTTAAGGATGAGGTTTCAGGGTACTTGAAGGCATGTGGTAAAATAGGCCAAAGTCAGCATAGTGTCCTCAAGGGAAAGTCTTGTCTGACAAATCTGTTGAAATTCTTTTGGGAAATAACAAAGGAGAATCAGTGGATGTTGCTAACTTGGATTTTCAAATGGCCATTGACAAGGTGTCACACATGAGGCTACCCATGGTATTACAGGGAAGATACGAGCATGGATAGAACATTGGCTGATTGGCAGGAGGCAGAGAGAGGGAATAAAGGGATCCTTTTCTGGTTGGCTACTAGTGACTAGTGGTTTTCCACAGAGCACTTATTTTTATGATCACTTCTTTTTATGTTATGTGTCAATGATTCGGATGACGGAATTAATAGCTTTGTAGCCAAGTTTGCGGACAATATGATGATAGGTGGAGGGCAGGTAGTATTGATGAAGCAGAGAGGCTGCAGAAGGACTTAGACAGATTAGAAGAATGGGCAAAGAAGTGGCAGATGAATTACAGTGTCAGGAAGTGTATGATCATTCACTTTGGTAGAAGAAATAAAAGCATAGACTATTTTCTAAATGGGAAGATAATTCAAAAATTTGAGGTGCAAAAGGACTTGGGATTTCTCATGCAGGATTCCTTAAGGTTTAATTTGCAGGTTGAGTCTGTGGTGAGGAAGGCAAATGCAGTGTTAGCATTCATTTTGATACAACTGGAGTATAAAAGCAAAGATGTAATGCTGAGGAAACATGAGGAAATCTGCAGATGCTGGAAATTCAAACAACAACACACACAAAATGCTGGTGGAACACAGCAGGCCAGGCAGCATCTATAGGGAGAAGAACTGTCGATGTTTCGGGCCGAGACCCTTCTTCAGGACTAACTGAAAGGAAAGATAGTAAGAGATTTGAAAGTAGTGGGGGGAGGGGGAAATGCGAAATGATAGAAGACCGGAGGTGGTGGGATGAAGCTAAGAGCTGGAAAGGTGATTGGCGAAAGTGATACAGAGCTGGAGAAAGGAAAGGATCATTGGACAGGAGGACTCGGGAGAAAGAAGTGGGGGGGGAAGCACCAGAGGGAGATGGAGAACAGGCAAACAACTAAATATATCAGGGATGGGGTAAGAAGGGGAGGAGGGGCATTAACAGAAGTTAGAGAAGTCAATGTTCATGCCATCAGGTTGGAGGCTACCCAACCGGTATATAAGGTGTTGTTCCTCCAAACTGAGTTTGGATTCATTTTGACAATAGAGCTAAGGCTTTAAAATGCCCTAGTGAGGCCTCATTTTGAATATTGTTTTGGGCCTGTTATATAAGAAAGGTCGTATTGACATAGGAGAGGGTTTAGAGGAGATTCACGAGAATGATTCAAAATGTTAATGTAAAGTAAGCGATTAGAGTAATTAAAACTCTAGATAATTGTTTATTGTTACCTATGTATTCAAGAAGTATAAAACATTGTGTCAGGAGAACGAAATTCTCATGGAATTTCCTGGCCTCTCTCCTGGATGCTTGCTCTGCATATTTCTGTTACAGCTTCCGTGTATTGTAGCTTAGTTTTAGTCAGTCACAACAAAAGGAGTCATTAAGAAAGAGGTGAAAGACAGGTGGAACCAGAATGAGATATAGGAGATGGGGGGTGCGTGTTGGGAGGGACTTGTTATCATTTGATAAGAATGTGGTGCAGTCAGATACAGAGGCCTCTCCAGTTCCAACTAAAGGTGTAATTGTTCATCCTTTGTGGGGTTTTTTTCAGAATCACAAGGCACTGCTTGCTGTCAAGATCAGCAGGTACTGCAGGTAGACCCCGCAAGTAAGTTGCTGGAGCTAGAAATTGGTAACCAGTGATCACACAATAGGAATAAAGCGATCATTTTCAGCTGAGGAGATTGTACATAATTGGGAGTTGTGGGGTGTAGTTCTGAGATCACAATTTATAACAATGATAGTTGAACAGCACCAAGAAGATTCCTATTCTAATTTGTCAATAATACAAAGGTAGTTGGCCAGGTGTTTGAGGATAACGTAGAGAGGCTTGGAGAGGATATGCTGCACACAGATTAAATGAATGGGAAAGAATTTGGACATTGGAATATAAAATAGAAAAATGGAAATTCATCCATTTTGATATTAAAATTAAAATTCAGAGGAACCTAGATGTCATAGTCTTCAAGAGATATAGTGCAGAAACAAGCCCTTTAGCCCATCAAGTCCGCACAATCCATCCTGAACCCATTTTTACATTAATCCTGTCGATACCCATTTTAGCCTCACTATATTCTCATTAACTGTTTCCTAGATTCTGCAGTTAATCTGCACCCAAGGAAGAATTTACTGTCATCAATTAACCAACAACACACTCATTCTTTGAGGGAGGAAACCAAAATCACTGAGGGAAACCCTCATGTTATAGAGAGAACATATAAACTCCATACGAAGAGCACCCAAGATCAGGATTGAACATGAGTCACTAAGGTTGTGAGGCAGCAGTTCTACCAGCTGCACCACAATGCTGCCCTTGTGCACAACACTAAGATAACATACAGATGCAGCAAGCAATGACACAGATGCAGCCATAAGGCCATAAGACATAGGAGTAGAATTAGTCTATTTGGGCCATCGAGTCTGCTCTGCCATTCTATCATGACTGATTTATTATCCTTCTCATCCCCATTCTCCTGCCTTTTCACCATAACCTTTAGTACCTTGCTAATCAAGAAACTGTCAACCTCCACTTTAATTATGCCCAGTGACTTGGCCTCCATAGCTATCTGTGGCAATGAATTCCAGAGATTCACCACTCTCTGGCTAAAGAAAGTCCTCCACATCTCTGTTCTAAAAGGATGTTCTTCTATTCTGAGGCTGCACCCTCTAGCCCTAGACTTACCCACCATAGGAAACATCCTCTCCATGACTATTCTTTCCAGACCTTTCATTCCCCCTCATTCTCCTAAACTCCGTGAAGACAGGCCCAGAACTATCAACCTTTCATTTCTGGAATCATTCTGGTGAAAATTCTCTGGACCATCTCCAATGTCAACATCTTTCTTAGATAAAGGGCGAAAAACTGCTCACAATACTCCAAGTGCAGTCTGACCAGTGCCTTATAAAGCATCAGCATTACATCCCTGCTCTTATAAAACCATAAGACATAGGAGCAGAATTAGGCCATTCAGCCCATCGTGTCTGCTCCGCCATTCCATCATGGTTGATCCTGGATCCCACTCAACCGTATACACTTGCCTTCTTGCCATATCCTTTAATGCCCTGACTGATCAGGAAACGATCAACTTCCACCTTAAATACATGCACAGACTTGACCACCGCCACAGTCTGTGGTAGATCATTCCATATATACTCTGGTTAAAAAAATTCCTCCTTACCTCTTGTTCTGTATACCCTCCACTAAAGGAAACATCTTCTCCACATCCACCCTATCTAGTCCTTTCGGCATTCGGTAGGTATTCTAGTCCTCACGAAATGAATGCTAACATTACATTTTCCTTCCTTCCACCGACTCTACCTGCAAGTGAAACTTTAGGGAATCCTGCAAGCCCAAGGCAAGTGATGCGCAGTCCTTTATTGCAAGTGGACCTGAGTTCACGAGGAAAGGCTTCTTGTTGCTGCAGTTTAGTCTTCTGGTGCTACTATATCTGAAATATTTCTCCATGTCTGGTCATCCACTTAATGAAGAATATACTTACAATTGATGGAGCCCAAAGATATTTCACCAGACTGATTCATATATGAGGATTGTAAAGTGGAATTATGCTCTCTGGAACTTAGAAGAAGGAGAGGTGGCCCGCTGAAATGTACAAAAGTCATACGAGGCTCATTGTTGGATCCAGAGCTAAAGTTTCCCTTTGCTAGATGTTTGAAAACAAAATGATGTTGAAGCAATTGGCTTGAGAGTGGCAACATGGAAGTTAACCCCTGGAATCTTGAGACAGAGTGGCAATAGGGTAGGGAGTGTGGGGGTATCTGAGGGGAACACTATCAAACGACTGCATACTCATTGGCAGGAAATAGCTATTCTTTTGTTAATAGAAGATCTATTAATAGAATTGATAGAAGATCTTTGTTAATAGAAGATCCTGTAGGTCGAGATTTTAAACCCACCAAAAAAGTAGCAGTCACATCCAAATTCATTAAGTTCAAAGGTTAAAGTTTAAAGTAATTTTATTATTAAAATGACCATTTTAATAATAATTAATAAATTATTATTAATATTATTATATCTTAACATATACTACCTTGAAATTCACTTTCTTGCAGTCATTCACAAGAAAAATAATCCGTGGTGCACCGGTGCTGATGGTGAATGTGGAGGAGATGTTGCCAGTCTGTGTTATACTAGTGAGAAAATTGAGGATCCAGCAGTACAGGGAGGTACTGAGGCTCAGGTCCTGGAACTTATTGATGAGTTTCGGCGGGATAATAGAATTGAATACTGAGCTGTAGTCAACGAAAAGCATCGTGACACATGCACTTTCATTGCCCAGTAGTTCCAGAGCTGAGAGAAAGACCAATGAAATGACATCTGCTGTTGACCTGTTGTGACAGTGAGCAAATTGTAGCAGATCTAGCTCACTCCTCGGGCAGGAGTTGATGTACTTCATGACTAACATCTAGAAGCAGTCCATTACAGTGGATGGACTGCAAGTGCCACTGGATGATAGATATCGAGCCAGGCTACCATGTTCATCTTGGGCATCAGTGTGATGGAAGCCTGCTTGAAGCTGATGGGTGCCTCATACTGCCAAAGTGAGAGACTAAAGATGTCAGTGAACACTCCAGCCAATTGATTAGCACAGGTCATCAGTGAGATCATGTCTCAATGAGTTCACCAAAAAAATCAACAAGACCAAAGAAAAAGTGATTGAATGTTTGGCAAAAGTTAGTATGATTACAAGTTTCTGGTCAAGATGGTGCCTGTGTACAACACTCCCACAGTCACATCTTCTGAATAGCCCGTGAAACCATTTATTTCACTTATTTTATGTCTTTTACATTGTTTTCATGTTGAATGTGATGCTGGAACTGTTGGAGCCTATGATTTGCAATTTGGAGATCATTTGGGTGGTCCAGCACTCGGCAGTCTCTGAGAGGATTCCGGAAGGCAGAGGCAGCGTGTGTGAGCCTCGTGGCGACAGGGCTGCGGGACAGAGTGCGAACCGATTTTCAACGCCATTTTGCCAACTAAAGCTTCCATTGTCCAACACTTAAAGCGATGAGGGAGAGTGAAACATTGAGGCCAATACAGATCAGCACCAGCTGCCTGCCTTTTGTTCGCTGGTGGGATCACTCTGCTGCTGGAAGAGGGAGTTGGCCTTTTGTTCGCTGTGGGATCACTCTGCTGCTGGAAGAGGGAGTCGGCCTTTTGTTCGCTGGTGGGATCACTCTGCTGCTGGAGAAGGGAGTCGGCCTTTTGATCGCTGGTGGGATCACTCTGCTGCTGGAAGAGGGAGTCGGCCTTTTGTTCGCTGGTGGGATCGCTCTGCTGCTGGAAGAGGGAGTCGGCCTTTTGTTCGCTGTGGGATCACTCTGCTGCTGGAAGAGGGAGTCGGCCTTTTGATCGCTGGTGGGATCACTCTGCTGCTGGAGAAGGGAGTCGGCCTTTTGTTCGCTGGTGGGATCACTCTGCTGCTGGAAGAGGGAGTCGGCCTTTTGTTCGCTGGTGGGATCACTCTGCTGCTGGAAGAGGGAGTCGGCCTTTTGATCGCTGGTGGGATCACTCTGCTGCTGGAAGAGGGAGTCGGCCTTTTGTTCGCTGGTGGGATCACTCTGCTGCTGGAGAAGGGAGTCGGCCTTTTGTTCGCTGGTGGGATCACTCTGCTGCTGGAAGAGGGAGTCGGCCTTTTGATCGCTGGTGGGATCACTCTGCTGCTGGAGAGGGGAGAGGCTTCTCTGTGCCTGAAGAATGTTACCCAGGTTTTCAGCGTTTTGGATATGGACTTGGAACTGAAATTTTTCTCAGTCTTATAGTTTTATATATTCAATGCTTTTTGCTCAACTTTTTTTGTGTGTGGGGGAAGGTGATTGCTCGTTTTTTTTATGTGGGGAGTGGGTATTTGAGGGTCGATGATCGTGCTACCATTCTTTTCTTTCTCGGCTTCATGGCTATCTGGAGAAGAAGAATTTCAGAGTCGTATACTTTGATAATAAATAAATGAACCTTTGAACATTTGACTCTTTGAAGCTTACTTAACTAACGGATGATGTGATTGTTGTAACATTGATTTGATTACCTTTAGCAGGGAAAAATGGAAAATCTGGGGGGACAACTTCCTTTGACCTATTTCTAGAAATGGCAAAATGGCATGCTGCTATTTAGTTTCCTGGTTGCATAGCATTTCAACTCTCCTTCCTATTTCTACACAGCCATCACAACTTGCAGGGTGAGGCCAAATGCAAACTGGAAGAACAGGACTTCGTATTCTGTCTGGTTCATATTCTTTTCACTTCCGGAGCTCCTTTAAGGGCAAACTCGAAGCAGTGCAGCTTGATGGTTAATCTAAAGCTTAACAGCATGAATATTGCATTTTCCATTTCCAGGTAACCTGCTCTCATTGTGTTCCTTCCTCTTTCCATATTGACATGTTCTCCCAGAGCCTTTCCAACACTTCCCCTTCACCAGCCCCCAAATATCCAGTTTATTTAACCTGATGCATCTGGTTTCATCTACCAATCAGAACTGCCCTCACCCCTTAACTAGTTCCACATACCCTTCCCTACTTTTCAGATTCCAGCATCTGCACACTCTTGTGGATTCACTTATCACCTTCCAGCCTATAACTCCATTCTCCCCTCCCACTACATGGCTCTGTCTGCCTATCATAAATAAAGACATAATTAAATAGATTGTTAGCTGGATAATAGTAAGAATGTGAGTTGCAGAGGTCTTGAAGATGTATCCTCAGGCTGTGGAAACAGTTCAGTGTTGAGGTGAGTGAAGTAAGCTACTCTGGGTCAGGAGCCTGATAGTTGAAGGTTAGTAACTGTTCCTGAACCTGATGGTGCGGAACCTAAGGCTCCCGTACCTCCATCCCAATTGTAGAGGCAATAAGAGAGAATGGCTTGGATAGACAGGGTCATTGATGATGGTTGCTGCTTTCTTGTGGCAGAGCTCCCTGTAGACATGCTCAGTGGTGGAGAGGGCATTGCCTGCGATGGGCAGGGCTGCATCCATTAGTTTTTGTAGGCTTTTCTGCTCTTGTGCATTGGTGCTTTCATACCAGACCAGGATGTAACCAGTCAGGATATTCTCCACTGTTCACCTGTAGATATTTGTCAGGAAAGTAGAGGTGCTGCTGTGCCTTCGTTGTCATGGTACTTACACGCTTTTCCCAGAACGGGTCCTCTGAAATTATAACATCGAGGAACTTACACTTCTCCACCTCTGACTGCCTAACGAGTACTGGCCCACTAACCTCCGGCTTCCTCCTAATCAGTTCATAGGTTTTGAGTGAGGGGTTGTTGTTGTGGCACTATTCAAACAGATTTTCATCCCCCCCTCCTATATGCCAATGTGTCACCACCTTTGATTCAGACAGCAGCAATGGTGTCATCAGCAGATTTAAATATGGCATTGGAGCTGTACTTAGCTTCACAATCATAAGCATGAAGTGAGTAGAGCAGGGGGCTAAGCACACAGCCTTGTGGTGCACCTGCATTGATGGTGATTGTGAGAAAATGTTGCTGCTATTCTCAACTGACTGGAGTGAATCAAGGATCCAGTTGCACAAGGAGGTATTGACGCCCTGGTCTTGGAGCTTATTGATTAGGTTTGAGGGGATGATAGGGTTGAATGGTAAGCTGTAGTCGTTGAAGAACATCCTGGTGTATGCATCTTGACTCAACCCCGTTCTCCTGCCCTTCTCACTGTTCGGGCATATTCTGGAGTTAGGGTATATAGCAAATATAAATATCAGTAGCAACCAATCTTCAGACTGGAACGTGGATTCAGATTGGATTTAAAATGCAGCTTCTTATAATGGGCCTCCCTGGAGCTGCAGACTGGGGTTGATCACCTGCAGTATCTACATATACATGAATACTGGTGGAAAGAGTCAGCGGGAATTACATTCATTTTGGGTGTCTGCAGTGTTGTGCGAAGAAGGAGGTGTTTGAAAATTATATGTAATTCAAAGGAAGCATTGTAGATACATTGTCACTACAGAACTGTCTTGATCTTTGCTCTTTAGCCATATAAAAAGTCATGTAATAGTGGGTCAGGTAGGTCTCTGCTACCCAGAGTGTCTCGAGTAGTTGCTGATTTTGCTGAATAAACACTTCTGTATCCATTAGCTTCAGTGGCTCTTCAGTGACCTTGTTCACAGTTACAACACGGGGGCTCATTTAGGATATGTTCAGACCCCATCATGTGGCCAGCAATCTCAGTGGTCTAAGTAGATGAGTATTTTCAAAATTAGCACTCATACTTAGTTCTGTTCGGGTCAGCGACCACGGGACCATGAAGTATCACAAACACAGCGGGGAGCTGAACTAGTGGATATAAAAGTAGTGTTGTGTGTGTTCTTGCATTTGTGTTTATGAAAGAGACTAGACAGTTTTGTGTTAATCTGGGGAGACAAAGCCACCAGTTATGAAGGCTGGTTACTGACTCTGGGAGGCCAATGGAACATGGGTGTACTCATTCGGGGAAAATGCATAGAAGCAGACGCATTTGCAACTGTGTTTGTATGCCTTAAGAATAAGTGTGTAACTTTGGTGTAACAGTTTTAAATGCAATTAAGTGCAATAGGTATTATGAGTTCAGATGCACATAAGTGGCAGATAACAGAGTCCATACTTTGTGGTATTAGATATGTACTGTTTAATTTTTATCCATCATTTGTATTTTGCATAGTGTGGGTATTAGTGCGGAGATATTTGAGGGAGAGGTTATACCCAGATACATCTGTCAGGATGGCACCTGTTGAGGTCAGGCAATGTCGGGTCGAGGACCCTGATGATCTGAGCCAGACCTTGATTGCAACCATCAATAAGCCCTTCAGCCCCGGGGAGAAACAGAGCTTTCTGTCAGAGTTGCTCTCACTTAAGGTTACCCGCTGAAATGCAGAATTCTGGCACAAGCTCGACAAGTGATTGAAATTCACCAGATGCACCCCAAAGATATACACGTGTTGGTAAAGTGAAGTGCCCAAAGAATGGATGTGATGGTATGGCTCAGAGAGTGCAGGATAGTACATGGGCAACTACTGGGAATGTCAGCACTGAAGAGAGATATTGCTTCTTTAAAGAGGAAGTGAGGGAGCATCTGGGGGGAGGTGAGAGTAACTGGGGAATGTTAGTGTCAGTAGTTCAGAAAGCTGATGAGCCAGCCATGGATTATGCAGAATGTAAATATGGAGCGTATGAGAAGCATTCAGGGTTGGATAATCCAGGGAGGGATGACCCAGTCTTCCTGAAATTGCTGAAGGAAGGCCTGAGCTCAGCCCAGCAGGAAGTTTTAGATTTGGGGACAGCCCTACTCCATGATAATATCATGGGCTGGTGAGATAGACCAGAGGAAGTGAAAGAGAAGTCGCAAAGTGGCTGATGCGAATGTAGCTGCTGTGGCGTCACAGAGAAATTGTTTAGTGTGCCATCACCTGGCAAGGAACTGCTGGAATAGACGTGGGAGGGGAAAGGAGATGATTTGTTACAACTGTGGCTTCCTGAGCCATGGTTAGAGGCAGTGTCTTGAAAAGAGAGCAAAGTGTGAGAGTCATTCACCAAAGCAGGCAGAATCCACAGCAGCATCCTCTCTTTCCGATTTGGCTGCTGACCAGATTATAGAGCTGGAGAGGTCAGACAAACGGCTGACAGACGCCTCTGCTGCCAGTGGTGGTCATCTACGGACGTACACCAGAGATTTATTAGGGGCCAGCAATGTGAGATGTTAGTGGACACAGGGTCATCAGTATTGAAAACTGAACTACCCTTGCCCATGACTGGAGAGGTGATTTACATTACCATTGCAGAAGATGAAACAGTAAGGGCAGAGAGCAGGCAGCCCCAGGCACTTGAGACCTAACAATAACTGCTTCAGTTTTAGCTATCAGAAAATGAAAGGGTGAAGATAAAGAACATGGTTAAACTGCAATCGGCCAGCAGGGAAGGAGGCAGCAGCCCATGAATGACAAATAAAAACACAAAATGCTGGCAGAACTCAGCAGGCCAGACAGCATCAATAGGAGGAGGTAGTCACGATGTTTCGGGCTGAAACCCTTCATCAGGAGTGAAGTAACAACTGCGTTTTTAAGACTGTTGGTCAAATGTCTCAAAGAATCTCTGCTTATTGTAGGCAGCCATTAAGGATGATAGTGTAGATAGGGATATGATAGATAATTGGAGAGGAGGGTCAGAAGTACAGGGTAGATTGGCTGCCGTATTTGATTAGGTCCTCCTTAAAGTTTGGCCTTTCCTGGAACAAATTTATTTTTGTCCAGAAGGGCCAAGAGGAGGGACATTTAGGGTGCATTCTGAAGTTACGATATATAGCAAATACTAATTTTAACAGCAGTCAGTCTTCAGACCTGAATGTGGATTGTAGATTGAATTTAATCTGCAGCTCTGAACAATGATCTTCCTGGAGCTGCATTTTGCAGGTTGATTGCAAGCAAAGTAACACTCGACTTGACTACAGAAGCCTGCATATGTACGAATGCAGCCCAGAGTTGGTGGGAATTCATTTTGGGTGTCTGGAGTGAGGGTATGAAGGTGTTTGAAATTATATGTAACTTAAAGAAAATATTGTAGATACATTGCAACTATAGAATTGTCCTGTTGTTAGCTTTGATTTTTAACATATAAAAATCTCATGCAATATTGGGACAGTCAGGTTTTTTCTTTCAAGAGTGTCTCAAATGCAGAATAAAGACTTTTATATCCACTAGCTCTAGTGTTATAACTGTCATAGTTATAACAGCAGATTTATTATCCTTCCTGTCTTCACCCCCAGTAACCTTTGACGCTCTTAGTAATCAAGAACCTATCAACCTCCACTTTAAATATACCCAAGGACTTGGCCTACACAAGTATCTGTGGCAATGAATTCCACAGATTCACCACCCTCTGGCTAAAGAAATTCCTCCTAAAGGGAAGTCCTTGTATTCTGATGCTGTGCCTTCTGGTTCTAGTTTCTCCGACTATAAGAAATAGCCTCTCCATGACCAGTCATTATAGGCCTTTCAATGTTCGATAGTTTTCAATGAGATACTCTCTCATTCTTCTAAACTCTCGAAAGCACAGGCTCAGAGCCATCAAATGCTTTTCATATATTAACTTTTTCATTCCCAGGATGATTTTTGTGAACCTACTCTGGATCATCTCCAATGCCAACAGATCCTCTCTTAGCTAAGTGGCCTAAAACTAATCACAATACTCCAAAGCAGTCTGACCAATGCCTTATAAAGCCTCAGCGAAACAACCTTGCAGTTATGTTCTAGTCCCTTCAAAATGAATGCGAACATTGCATTAGCCTTCCTTACCACCGACTCAATTTGCAAGATAACCTTTAAGGAATCCTGCATAGACAATAGACAATAGGTACAGGAGTAGGCCATTCGGCCCTTTGAGACAACACCACCATTCAATTTGATCATGGCTGATCATCCACAATCAGTACCCTGTTCCTGATGAGAGTTCCTGCATGAGAGCTTCCAAGTCCCTTTGCACCTTTGATTTCTGTATTTGCTCCCCATTTAGAAAGCAATCTACACCTTGATTCCTTCTACTGACATGCATGGCCATACACTTTCCTGCACAACATTCCAACTGCCACTTCTTTGCCTATTTTCCTAATCTACCCAAGTCTTTCACCAGACCCTCTGCTTCCTTAACACTGCCTCCCCTCCACCTATCTTTGTATCGTCTGCAAACTTGGCCATAAAGCCATCAATTCCATCACCAAAGATGATGACATTTGCACTGAGGAACTTAAAGCTCCTATGGTGAGAACAGTAAGCAGAAGGTTATTTCCTGTTTTAAATTTAACTTGGTTTACTTGCCTGCAAAGTAAGATGTTGTCATTCTACCTTATACCAATTGACATGGCAAACAAATTAAACTTAAAATTGAACTTTAATCCAACTCTGTTTATTACTGCCAGACCTGTTAAAATATACAGACTTTCAATTAACCTGTTTAACTCCCAATGATCCTCTAGCTTGCTGGTCAGTATATAGTCTCATAAAGCACATGACCTGGACTCAGATACTGTCCATAAGTGACAAAATGGCCAGGCCCATTCCCCTGGTTGATAGCTTTCACAGAGTTCCATCATAGGACCATCCCCCTGCAGTCAATGTTCTGGGGTTGTCACTGGTAATGTACCAGTGTATCTTCTTTTACGCACTTTTGTTTCTGAATGAAACAATCATTCAAAACGTTGGGCTCCTCAAACCTCTGCTGGACCAAACAGTATGTAGAATTGATTACCCCTGATGTTTTTCCATGTGGGTCTCGTGAATGTGTCTTCCTAAAAGCTATTTCACTGTTTTGATTATGCCTCTAAATATCTTTTATTTCCATGGTTACAACTAACTCTCGGGCAGTTGTTGTGTCCTTGGATACAATGGTGAGTGCTTCAGATTCAGACTGTTGTCTCTTATAGCTGCAGTTTTTCCCACATATTTGGCCAAAATCTTGAATCCAGTAAATACTCAATGAGACAGAAAGAATATAACTTTGCACTTTATTTCTGTAACTTATGAAGATCGAATTCCAGTCTATATTTAACAGTTTGTCGCCAGGGTCTCCAAACAGTTCCTGATTCATAACTCTGTGATCAATCAATCAATCAACGCCAGAGAAGACTTTTCCAATTAAGCTGTTATCAATAGCTATGCCTAATTTCTCCAGGTATTGTCAGAGAACTTCACGGACCATTAACTATCCTTGGCTTGTACAAACTGTCTTTTTTGGGGTTGTTTTTAACCATTTGCACACCTACCTTTGTAGAATTCTATTTATTTTCTTACTATAGTCAGTTGTTCTTGTAAAGCTGACTTCTTTTCCCATCACCCTTTGTAAAGGAGCTACAATAGGCAATGTATTTAATTGATTTTAAGAAAAGAGCAATTATGTTTTAGCATTTTCATTTTTAAATTACTAAATTATTTAAATTTTTAGTAAGACTTTAATATTTTAGTCATGCCTGACTGATCATGGACACCTTTGAATACCAAATGCATTCAGTTTAAATGAAAGTTTTGCCAGCTATTACTGGATTGTCAAAGCAAACGTGGGGCAGCTTTGCTCAATTCTGGGCTGTTCTGATCAGCTAGATCCTGTTTGGAGGCTGCACAGGGGATCTGCTACAAGAAAGCATGCTCTAGTGAGCTCAGTGCAAGGTTGCTGATCAGTGGAAGATATTTACAACAAAAACAAAAACATATGCTGAAGTTAAGATTCAAGAGAGTTTCAACAGGTTGAAACTGTACAAGATGTCGATGCTACCAGATGTCCTTAACTACAGATCTAATACTTAACTGAACTATGCCCCAACAATATAAAACACACATTAAAAACAGGTTTGCTAATACCCCGACAAGGTATGCAGAGCAGGTAAGTCCTTTATGATTCCTGCGTTGTATTGCATCCAGCAACATTTCTGAAAATATAATACCACTGAAGACTTCATACAGGGACAGACTGCAATACTCCCAGAATACTCTCTTTATTTGATTTTTATTTCTGCTGAACTTATTTAACTTTTGTAAAGCACCACTGCCCAGCACTGCTGACCAACACATGCACATGAAGATGGAAGTCTGTATATACACGCACACATACATACACAAAATAGTTCCTTATATTCAAAATTCAAATTAAGTTTATTACAAAAGCACATATATATCACAATATACCTGAAATACATTTTCTTGTGGGCATTCACAGTAAATACAAGAAACACAATAGAATTAGTGAAAGACTGCATCCAACAGGATGGGCCAACAACCAATGTGCAAACACAAAACTTTTAAAAATAAATAGTAATAATAATAATAATAATAATAATAAATAAGCAAAAGATATCAAGAGCATGAGATGAAGAGTCCTGGAAAGTGAGTCCAAAGATTGTGGGAACAGTTCAAAGACAGGGTGAGTGAACGTATTCCCTCCAGTTCAAGAGCTTGATAGTTGAGGGGCTATACCTGTTCCTGAATCTTGTGGGTATGGGTCCTAAGGTTCCTGTACCTTCTTTCTGGTGCCAGCAGAGAGAAGAGAGCATGGCCTGGATGGTGGGGGTCCTTGATGATGGATACTGCTTTCTTGCAACATTGGAGGTACTTTTCAGGGAGAAAACAGCCTGCTGTACAACCAAGCTCAAATATCACTGTAATGCCAACTACACGCTGACAGGAATTTTCAAATAATACATCAGTTGAAAATAATGTGTTAAGAAACTGATAAATATCTCACTGTTGTTAAGTTGAGCTTTAAATTCCAGTCTTCAGAGGTCCCAAAGAAAAAGCTGGGATGCTAATCAGACTCTCCCCCTTTTATTGTCTAAACTTACAAATGATGTCTGGGTGGAAATGTAATATTGGACAAGCTAATTGACGTAGATGTTTTACCATGGTTGACTTGGTGTGGAAAGAAAGGGACCATCAGCAAAAGGTGAGTATAAAAGATCTAATTTAAGGATAATGAACCAATGACTGGTGCAACAATGCAAGTACCAATGTTTGCCAAAGCATGTGATGTCCTCCCTCCAGGCAGGATTAGTGAAAATGTGCCTGCCTCAATTATGCTCCTTACAAATAAAACATCGAGAGTGAGTGGTTGGGGGGTGGGGGAGAAGACAAAAATATTCATTTATAATTTATATATAATATAGGCTCATCCCTGGAAAACTGTACAATTATCAACAACTAGAGCCAATTTTCAAAATGTGGTTCTTCGTTAGCAGGAAGAGTTGAGGATATTCTGGGTTTAACCTGGCCCGAGAGTGCCAGGCCCATCATTGAAATCTACACCTGCATTTTAAAGCATGTCATTTCCCAAAGCACGGTCAACGTCTAATCACCCAGGCATAACGCCATTCCATGACCTGCTTGTGACACGGGTCAGCTAGTTGGAATGCTGCCAATTTTTTGACAGGAGTTAATGACAAGGCAGGAAAACCTGCTGGTGAGAAAGACTGATTTTAACCACGGACACATGCGCATTAAAGCACTATTAAACACAAGCAGCTGAAGTCAGCTGCCATATAATTCTGTAATCCAATAACACATAGAATGATAAACTGCATAACTGTAATTAAATCATTGTCTCAGTCTCCTTGTAAACTGTTATTTCACCCTTTACCCGTCCCTTCGCTGTAACAAATTCTACACACATTAGTTCTCAGCTTTTGACCATAATTAGCTGTTTTCTACAAATTGGTACTCCAGAGTTGCTTCCGGCTTATTCCTGAACATTATCTGTGAAGCTGTTAAATGGTGTAAACTGAAGATTTAAGTAGGAAGTTTCATGTCACCATTACATTTATTATAGACATATACTAATGAAATGTTTACTACTTTTCAAAGGGCATGTACCTCAGTACTTAAATGATAAACTGCTAATTGGCTGAATGGCATCATTGGCATTTCAACGAAAGCAGCGAAGGATGTAAGAATTTCCATTTATTGTGCACATTTTGTACACGGTTATTACTAGTACGCATTCTCCTGAAATATGCAAGTATTCGGGATTTAGAAAAGTTTATTGGGTTCACAAGAATTATCAAGTGAGAATGAAAATGGGCTTAAAGAGAATGAAGTCACTACTATTATCTTTACCTGTTTAGATATATATATATTATATATATTAGTATCTTATATATATATATATATATATATATATATATATATATATATTAAATACTGCATGACTAGTTACTTTCAAAAGTTTCCACATTTCCTAGTGCACATTTCCACATTTCCTAGTGGGAGGAAATCTTGTCAAAGACCAACCCTAAGAAAGCACAAACTGATAAACTGTGGGAGTAAATGTTGCAAATCTTAAATCCTGCAGAAGCCTGAGTGAGAAAATATTTGAGTTTTGTATGAGCATATGAGTTAAGAAGAATTAAATAGTGATGTATTTGATGGTTTGGTGGTGGTGGGAAACTGAAAGGTGATGCAACAAAGCTAACCAAAGAAAGAAAGATAGAAATTGAATTAAATTATACAATTATAAGACTTTTAATTCATTTTAATGGATAAAAGAATAACCTTAATTGTGGAAAGGAATCAAACATTGTTAAAAATTTATGTTCTCAATGATCTAGAGTATTGCAGTTTGAAAATTTAAATAGAAGCACAATTACTAGAATCAAATTAAAGGAATCCCCAGCCAGCTCTCATGTCATATTATGTATGGTGACTAAGAAAATCTGTTGCAATTTAACAGGGTTTGAGTGATTTGCAGTCAGAGGGAAAGGATAAATGTTAATGGATCAAGTTCCCATTAGTTCCAACAAAAGCAATTTTGATGGAATTTGCTGAACTTTTGCAAAAGATTAGGAAACATAAATGGAAGTAAATTATGAGTGGATGTCATTTAACTTGACAACTTCTATCATCTTATTTTTGTTCATGGTTCAAATAACCCAAATCAGGTCGTGCTCACAAAACGAAGAAAAATTTTGCCAACCTTATCAATTCAGGGCAAACTTCAAATTGTGCTTGCTTTCTACGTGCAAGTTCTTGAAGTGTTTTCATATAAACAGATATTTAATTGCAGATGTATGCTCTCCCATGAAACTAAAAAATTGACTCTTCTCTAACTTATCTAAATTCATCCTTCTCTAACTTCCGTTAATGCCCCTCCTCCCCTTCTTACCCCATCCCTGACATATTTAGTTGTTTTTTTCTCTCTCTCTGCCCATCACTCTGCCTGTTCTCCATCTCCCTCCGGTGCTCCCCTCCTCCTTTCTTTCTCCCTAGCCTCCCGTCCCATGATCCTTTCCCTTCTCCAGCTCTGTATCCCTTTCGCCAATCACCTTTCCAGCTCTTAGCTTCATCCCACCCCCCCCCCCCACCCCCGGTCTTCTTCTATCATTTTGCATTTCCCCATCCCCCTCCTACTTTCAAATCTCTTAGTATCTCTCCTTTCAGTTAGTCCTGACGAAGGGTCTCAGCCCGAAATGTTGACAGTGCTTCTCCCTATAGATGCTGTCTGGCCTGCTGTGTTTCACCAGCATTTTGTGTGTGTTGTCTAAAAAATTGATTCTTTTTTCAGTTTTTCTTTGAAATAATTTTTCACCATTGCAGAACCAGACAGCCTTATCAAAAATGGTTACTGTTGGCAATAAAACAATTTGTTAATTTAGAAGTAAAACTCCTGAGTTAGTATTTTTAAATATATGAAGGAATCCTACGAATGGAATAAAACTAGTTATGCTTTCTTATGCAAGATGATTGCAATAGTTCATAGAAGATTTTATGCTTATGAATATGCAAGTAAATTTTAAAGAATATTTGAATGAATATAGACATAGACATTCAACATGCAGCACAGAATGTTTGTGCCAACTATGACACTAAATTAACTAATCCCATCTGCCTGCACATGGTCCATAGCCCGCCATTCTGTTTGTGTTCATGTATATGCTGGTCTAAATGCTTCTATCATCCTTGGCAGCACATTCATAAATGCGTACTGTGTAAAGCATGCCCCACACATCCTTCAACTGTCCCTTTCTCATTTCTAGTCTATCCCCAGTAATATATGATATTTCTACCCTGGGAAGGATACAGCAATAGTCTGTCCTTTCTATGCCTCTCATAAAGTTATATACTTCTATCAGGTCTGTCAGGCCAGGTCACAGGGGTTCCCAACTTTTTTTATGCCAAGGAGCAATACCATTAAGCAAGGGCTGTGTGGACCCCAGGTTGGGAACCCCCCGGGCCAAGAATTCATTAAGATAGTCATGCTTTTTGTATACTGTTTCAGTAAGGAAGAAATTAATATAGTAAAATTTGAAAAGTTATGCAGTTGTGATGCCAAACCAAAATATTTTTCTGGAAAACTTGTTCAAAACACAGTGCTCATTAAGTACTGTTTCAGCCTCAGGAACTTTTCAATGAACAATGATATCAGTCCTTTTGCCCATTATCCATCTGCAATTAATTTTTGTAAACCAAATCCAATTTGATTCTTGTTTTAGTATACACTTCCCTTCCTCTCTGTGACAAAGCGGAGTTTCTCCAATCAGCCAGCTTCTGAGTATTCTTCACTAGTCACCCATTCTGTATCCAAATTTTGAAACTTCTGCCCAACAGCACAGTGGGAATACTTTCAACAGAAGGACTGCAGTGGTCTGCCTTGATCAGCAATACACAAATTCCAAAGATAAGCTGGTGAAAAGGAACTGCCTGCCTCTGACACTGCCACCAAAACAATAACCTATTCTCTCTTTATTTATGGTGAACAAAATGCATTACGCTCCTTTCCCAGATGGCATTGGTGAGACACGGTGACGTTCTGAGAGTATCAAACAAAACTAACTATTCTATCAAATATATTTGTTCTGGACTACAGTCACTGCAATTCACACAATGTCTAATTTCCCTTTCTGAGTTGTACTTTTGAACTGTCAGTAAAAACTGGCATTTTTATGGTATCCTGAAGGATTCAGTGAACTGGACTCTCAAGAAAGCAAGTATGGCAGTGCCATTGCTGAAGCGGACTCTGGGTTAGATTGATGCAGTGGCTCCTCGAGCTAGATTAAAAAGATTAATGCATCAAGGCCAAGGGCGAAGGATAAACTGACGGTCAGCTCGATATGCTGTAAGGCTTTACTCACCTCAGCACTGAACTGAATCTACAGCTGAGGCCTGCAGCCATTGTGTTGTGTATTTAATATATCAATTCTTATCCTTATATATATATATCTTGATTAAGCATTCTTGTTCATCTATATAATTCATTATGGGTTGTATATGTATAATATGTATATGTGCATCGCATATGTCATCATGCTATCATGTGATAAGTACACACCTCGCTTAAAGTAAACTCAAAGTTAGACCCGCATTCTGGACTGCCTTTGAATTAGTTTAACGTTTCGAAGTTACAAAACATAACTTTGGTGACGTGGTATTTTAAAACAAACCCCTGACTCCTATCAACCTGTTGAAGCGCAGTGAGATATCTGAACTAAAAAAAACCACAGTGAAAGACAGTCGAGGTATAAAAAGCATCACATCACATATTCTTCTGAAGGAAAGATTGCTCGAGTTTTTCAGTCATAAAATGGAAGAGTTCACGGGTTCATAAACAGTGAGTACTGGGTGATAATAATCATAAAAAGGGTGAAATGCCTGCCTACATCGGAAAAATTGACACATTTGATTACACAAAGGATAGCTAGAATATATAACCAAGCTCATTTACAAACTTGGCTCGTTAGTCAGCGCTGCTAGGACTCCGCAGTGAGAAGGCCGCCTTTCAGAATATAGGTCAAGGGTTGCTATGATTTAGGGTTCAACCAAACCGAAATGCTGTGATGTTCTGATTAAAGCAACTTTGATTTGAATGAATGCTGTGTAAATACTGTCCATTCACATTTGTTGGTCGGCAAGAAATAACAGATCGTACACCGCATAAAATTATAAAGAAAATACCTTTACAAATTTCAGCTTTATCAAACAATTAAGCAGAAAGAGGAAAGAAAAAGAAAAGGACCCATTACAGTTAAATGAGTCCAATATGCACATAAATTTGAAGCTCATAATGGAGTCATCTTTCACTCGTGCTCTGGACCCACGGTCTGAATTAAAGCACACACCACATTCCAAACCTTCCTCAAAGTCTGTCTTGAACAAACTGGCTCTCCCTCAGGAGTATTGGCCCTTCCTCCTTGGAGCCATTCATCAGCACAAAGCACTTTGTGCAACAGGGATTCTACTTGCAACAGCATTCAGCAGCATCTTCCCTTCTGTCCCGCTCCACAGCTCCTGCCAAAAGACCCCAAACCAAACGACTGTCTATCATAAAGCTCTCTCCACCCTGCTTCCTCTAGAATTTTTTCCCAATCCCACCATCCTGACTGGCTGACGCAACATTCCTAAGTTAAGCAACATGGCATCTTACCTCTCGCCGAAACCAAAACATTCTACCAGCAGGACACACTGCTTTTGCAGAAAACTGCTGAAATGAAATACCTACCATACAGCAGTAGAAATCTTAACCAGGCATTATATGTATACTAAGCTAATTCACACTATTTTGAAGCAAATGAAATAACAACAAGAAAAGAGTACCAATTTTGCTGAGTGCATTGGCTTTAAAGGCATACAGTTTGTTTCAAAGCTGAAACCAAGCTATCCAAAATGAGCTGTGCTGATATTGTGAATGTAATGCAGGAACATTTAGAATTAAAGCATGTGTTTATTGCCAAATGCTTTAGGTTACAGAAGCAGAATCAAAAAGAATGGAAGTGCTTTTTAGCATACGTGGCTGAATTGAAGAAATTCTCTGAGCATTGTCAGTTTGATAATGGGTTTAATGATGCACCGATAGATTGTGTGGTTTGTGGAATTTTACGAGAAAGCATTCAACAATGGCTTCCAACTGATACACAATTTACATTAAAATAAGCAATTAAAATAGCTGTATCAATGGAAACAGCCAACAGAGATGCAATTGAATTGCAGTCTGGAATGAAAGTGAGCGTGAACAAAATTGCAATGTCCAAACCAAAATCAACTTAGCTGAACAAATTATGTTACCATTGTGGCAGGAGCTCATATGCACCAAACAAATGCAGGTTTAAAGGTGAAGCTTGCAGAAAATGCAACAAAGTAGGACACATACAAAGAGCATGTCTGGCAGGTAAAAATAAATTAATTGCAAAGGGAAGAGAAAAGCTAAAAAAGTCAAGTTGCAGCTTCAAAAAGAGCATTAATCTGCATGTTGTTGATAAAAAATCTGATGAAGACAGTGACCCAGGACTGTGTAGATTTATAATGTGAAAATTAACAATAGACAAGCAATATAGCTTATGGCTGATTGGAGATCCTTCCACCATTTGCATGCCGCATTCCATGCAATAAAGCCAACTGAAAGCAAATTAAGAAAGGTACCAGATGATATCACAACTGCCTCCATGTTGAACACTATGAGCCGTTGCCCAGCAGAGGACAAACAGGTATTGTTGCCAACCTCTGTGCCTCTGGTTGGAAAGCATATTGGACCAAGGAAGGGCCATGCTGCACAGAGGAATTGCAAAAATGACAAAAGCAGTGGTTAATTACAACAGTTTTTTAGGCAACATATCTGAGAAAACTTCTGATGTGTTAATCAGGCAGTTACCTACGAAACGTGGTTTGGTTTTAACCTGGAAAAGAGTTCAAGAGCTTCAGAAAGGTTGCAAGCATTCGCCTTTTGTAAATATAAAGAACCAGAATCTGCTGTGCAAGTTTTAAGTTTATTGCATGAACTTCAAGTGGGAGACAAAAAGCTGCTTGTAAAAGTAAATGCAAAGGCCAAAGCCCAGATGGATGAATGGAAGACAGTTAATGAATATACGAAAACAAAAGATTCATCAGATGATGTTATGGATAAGGAAACCAAGAGGAGAGATCACATTGTACAGGGAGCAATAGAAGGATTAGTAAGAGAATTCTCCAGTGAACTAAATGGACCTTCCCAAGTTCAAGATGCACAAACTAGAAGAAGAAAAAGGAAGGAGAAGAAAGGCATCCAGAGCTATCAGAGCCACCTACAGTCTCAGAATCAACTCCTACAACCACCACGAGAGAGATCCTAGAACATGAGATTGTTTCCATAGCCACATATTTCACGTGCCAAGCAGAGTGGTCCCCCATCAGGAAAGATGCTATCCTACAAGAGTAAGAAATCTTCCACAGCAATTAATTCTTTAGACCTGAATGGGACAACTTAAAATTTACTGTACTGTGGATGTCTGTATATGTTAGTTGTATTATAGGGTATACTGTCCATATAGATGAGATGCATTCTCTATTGAGTAGGAGTTTATAGCTAAACAGGGAGGAGTGTTGTGTATTTAATATTTCAATAATATTTGAGTATTCTTATATATATATTTGTGACTTTGTATAAATTTGTAAATTGCATACATCATTACGCTACCACATGATACATGCACACCTTGCTTAAAGTAAACTTGAAGTTGGACCCACATTCCAAGACTCCCATGTCTTCCTTTGAATTAGGTTAATGTTCTGAAGTTACACTCACCTCACCGCTAAACTGGCTCCGAGGCGATGGACTCATTTTGGGGAGTCTATGGGTCACGTTCTGTGTGTTATTTGTTATTGTTTGCATGATTTGCTCTATTTTTGTACATTTGATTTTTGATAGACTTTGTTGGTGGAGGTTTCTGTGGAAAATATTATGCTTCTTTGTTTTGTGACTGCCTGCGAGAAGATGAGTGTCATGGTTATATATAAGACCATAAGATATGGGAGCAGAATTTGGCCATTTGGCCCATTGAGTCTGCTCCGCTATTTCATCATGCTGATCAATTCTTTTCTCATCCCCAATCTCCTGCCTTCTACCCTTATCTCTTCATTCCCTGACCAATTAAGAATCTATCCACCTCTGTCTTAAATATACATATGGACATGGCCTCTATAGCTGCCTGTGGCAAAGAATTCCACAGATACACCACTATTTGGCAAAAGAAGTTTCTCTTCACTTCCGTTCTAAAAGGACGGCCTTCTATTCTGAGGCTGTGTTCTCTAGTCTTAGACTCTCCCATCGTAAGAAACATCTTCTCCATTTCTACTCTATCAAGGTTTTTCACTATTCAATAGGTTTCAATGAGCTCACCCCTCCTTCTTCTGAATTCCAATGAATACAGGCCCACAGCCATCAAGCACTCTTCATATGACAAGCCATTCAATCCTGAAATTATTTTTGTGAACCTCCTTTAAACCCTCTCCTGTTTCAGCATATCCTTTCTAAGAGAAGGGGCCAAATCCTGCTCACAATACTCCACATGAAGTTTCACCAGTGATTTATAAGTTTCAACATTACATCCTTGCATTTATATTCTAGTCCTTTTGATATGAATGCTAACATTGCATTCACCACAAACTCAACCTGCAAATGAACGTTTAGGGAACTGTCACAAGCACTGCCAAGTCCTGTCGCACCTCAGGTTTTTTTTATCTCCATTCAGAAAATATACTACCCATTCATTTCTTCTACCTAACTGCATGATCATACACTTCCTGACATTGGATTCCAGCTGCCATTTCTTTGCCCATTCTCCTAATCTGTCTAAGTCCTTCTGTAACCTCTCTACTTCCTCAAAGCTACCTGCCCCTCCACCTATCTGCATATCATCTGCAGACTTTGCAACAAAGCCATCAATGCCATCATCCAAATCATTAACATATAACGTAATAAGAATCGGTCCCAACACAGACCCCTGTGAAACACCACTAGTCACCAAGAGGCTGCCAGAAAAGGCTCCCTTTATTTCCACTCTTTACCTCCTGCCAATCAGCCATTGCTTTATCCATGCTAGAATCTTTCCTGTAATACAATGGGTTCATAGCTTGTTAAACAGCCTCATGTGTGGCACCTTGTCAAAATCCTTCTGTAAATCCAGGTACACAACATCAACCAATTCCCCTTGTCTATCCAGCTTGTTATTTCTTCAAAGAATTCCAACAGATTTGTCCGGCAAAATTTTCCATTGAGAAACCATGCTGGCTACAGTTTATCATGTGCCTCCATGTACCCTGAGACCTCATAATTGACTCCAACACCTGCCCAACCACTGAGATCAGACTAACTGGTCTATAATTTCCTTTCCTCTGCCTCTCTACGTTCTTAAAGAGTGGAGTGACATTTGTAATTTTGCCATCTTCCAGAACCATTCCAGAATCTAGTGACGTTTGAAAGATGGCTACAAATGCCTGCACGATTTCTTCAGCATGTCTTTCAAAACTCTGGCATGTACACCACCTGGTCCAGGTGGCTTATTTACTTTCAGACCTTTCCATTTCCCAAGAACTTCTCTATAGTTATGGAAACTTCATGACCTCTGACACCTAGAACTTCCACCGTTCTGCTGGTGTCTTTCACAGTGAAGACTGATGTAAAATACTTACTCAGTTCATTCACCATTTCCTTCTCCCCCATTACTACCACCCCAGCATCATTTTCCAGCTGTCTGATATCCACCCTTGCCTTTCTTTGCAGTATCTGAAGAAACTTTTGATATCCTCTTTAATATTTTGTCTAGATTACTTTCATACTCCATCTTTACCTTCTTAATGACTTTTATAGTTGCCTTCTACTGGTTTTTAAAAACTTCCAATTATCTAACTTCCCACTAATTTTTGTTCTATTATATGCCCTCTCTTTGGCTTTTATGTTGGCTTGAACTTCCCTTGTTCACCATGGTTGTGTCATCTTGCATTTAGAATACTTCTTCCTCTCTGGGATGTATATATCCTGTGCCTTCCAAAGTGCTTCCAGAAATTCCAGCCATTGCTGCTCTGCTGTCATCCCTGCCAGTGTTCATTTCCAATGAATTCTGGCCAACTCCTCTCTCGTGCCTCTCCACTGTAATACTGATACATCTGACTTCAGCTTCTTCTCAAATTTCAGGGTGAATCTGATCATATTATGATCACTTGCCCCTAAAGGTTCTTTTATCTTAAGCTCTTTAATCAATTACACAACACCCTGTCCAGAATAGTAAAACCCTCCTGAACTCAATCACAAGCTGATCTAAAAAGCCATCTCATAGGCATTCTAGAAATTTCCCTTCCTGTAATCCAGCACCAACCTAATTTTCCCAATCTACCTGTAAATTGGTCCCCCATGACTATTTCAACATTGCCCTTTTGGCCTTCATTTTTTATCTCCCATTGTAAGGTCACATCCTCACTACTGCTTGGCGGTCTATATACAACTCCCATCAGGGTCTTTTTACCCTTACAGTTCCTTAGCTCTATCCACAATGATTCAATACCTTCTGAACCTATGTCACCTTTTTTAATGATTTGATTTCATTTTTTTTCCCAACAAAGCAATGCCACCCATCTCTGCCTTCCTGCCCTAACCTTTCGATACAACGTGTCCTTGGACATTAAGCTCCCTGCTATAATCTTTTAGCCATGATTCAGTGATCATCAACATCATATCTGCCAATCTGCAAATGTGCTGCAAGTTCATCTACACCTTATTCTACCTTATTCCGTATACTGTGTGCATTCAAATACAACTTCAGTGCTGTATTCATCCATTTCAACTTTGTCCACCTTTTACATTGCAACTCATCCTGCTGCCTGCAATTTCGCCCTGTCAACAGCCTCTCCTCACTAGACATTGCCTCTGTGTGTAAACCAGCTGCTTCATCTTCTGCACTGTTATCCATCTTTCTTGCATTGAAATATACACACCTCAGGTCACTAGTCACACCATGCCCAACCTTTTGATTCTTAAATTTGTCTGAGGTCTGACCAACATCTGCCTCCACAACCTCTCCACTATCTGTTCTAGCACTCTGGTTCCCATCCCCCACCAACTCCAGTTTAAACCCTACAGTGCAGCATTAGCAAACTTTCCTGCTAGAATATTATCTCTCGCCAGTTCAGGTGTGAACCATTCATTCTGTACAGGTCCCCTTTACCTGGAAGAGAGCCCAATAGTCCAAAAGTTTTATGCACTCCACCCTACACCAACTTCTTAACCACTGTATAATCTTCCTAGCTCTGGTCTTACTTTCATGTATCACAGGTAGCAATCCTCAAATCACAACTCTAGTTGCCTTTTAACTCAGTACCTAACTCCCTGAACTCCCTATGCAGAACCTCTTCGCTCATCCTACCCATGTCATTTGTACCTACATGGACCACGACTTCTGGCTGTTCACCCTCCTAATTAAGAATGCTGGGGACTTGATTCGAGATATCCAGAACTCTGACACCCAGGAGGCATCATACCATCCAGAAATCTTGTTTTTGCCCACAGAACCTCCTGCCTATTTCCCCTAACCAACTAATCCCCTATCACACAGCGTGCCTCTTTTCCTCCCTTTCCTTCTGGGTCACAGAGGTAGACTCAGTGCCAGAGTCTCAACCACTGTGACTTTCCTCTGTTAGATTATCCCCTCCGATGGTGTCCAAAGTGATAGGGAGAAGCGCTGTCGACATTTCGGGCCGAGACCCTTCATCAGGACTAACCGAAAGGAAAGATAGTAAGAGATTTGAAAGTACTCCCTATAGATGCTGCCTGGCCTGCTGTGTTCCACCAGCATTTTGTGTGTGTTGTTGTTTGAATTTCCAGCATCTGCAGATTTCCTCGTGTTAGCTGAATGCACTTCATGCATTTGTAGTCATCAGGGACACTGGAGATCTCCCTGCCTTCTCACGTTCCACAAGAGGAACATTTCACTCTCCTGCCTGGCATCTGTACCCGTCCTAGCTAAGCAGATATAAAGAAGAGAAGAAAAAAAGAACTTGAGCTTTTCTCTCCTTTGCTTTCTCTGACTGAAGCCTCTCTTCTATGATGCCTCGAAGAGCTAAAGCCTGAAGATCACCACTCTGACTCTGTCCACTCACACGATAACCGTTGTGCTTGCCTCTGCCATCCTTTAATTTGTTCTTAATAATCAATCCCAAATGCTGATTGGTCACTGGTCGAAGACTGAAGCCCCCTCCTCTCCATACTTCAATGTTCGGATTGGCTGCTGGTCAAAGTTTGTCTTATATGGTATACATACTTTGAGAATGAATGTACATTGAACATTTTTATTTTAGTGTGAATTTGGCTTCAGTAAAATATACACAAAGGAACATATAAAATAAGGGTATTCATTAAATGAATGTAATATAATCAAAGCCTGTGAATTGATTTCCAACCCCCAAAAAGTTAATTAAAAACTCTCGTGGTACTCTAAGTCTAAACAAAATGTAATGAAACCGGGAACTAAGATGTGTATGTAACATCCATTATATAATACTGGAGGTGTGCAAAGCATTTCATACAGTATGAGCAACCATCAGAATGTTAACCTGACTGGTGCATGTTCAGGCAGATATTTCCTGACTTAGACAGTAACAGAAACTTTAACCCCAAAACCTGTAATTGACCATGTTAAAGCAATTGGATCAGGGGACAGAAATAAAAAGTGTGTGAATAAACCCAAAAGGAGAAAGATTGATTTTGGTGTATGGTGCCAATCATTGTGCTTTATTCAAATATGTGTAGTATGAGGACTAAGCTAAATGAATTACAGATACGTATCCAACTAGACATGATCAGGACTAGGAACTAAATACTCCAGGTTTTAAGTGATACAGAAAAGATTCGGAGATTGGTAGAAATTGAAGAGAGTCTGAATTAAGATGAAATCATTTGGATTATAAGATAGGATACAAGAAATCAGCAAGAATGGATACCATATGGAAAGAGCTAAGAAAAAGGAAAGGGTTGAGATGTTGGTTGGACTCATGTATGCGCGCCTGTTAGTAACTAGAAGTAGTAGGGTACTTGCATGACTGGGGTACATCCTGAGATTAACCAGCATGCTGCCTGCATCAGAGAGCAAGCCTCATGAGGAGAGGTTGAGTGGGTGAGAGCTTTTCTCTGAAAAAGGAGGATGAGAGGTACCTTGAGCAAGATATCTTCACAAGCTCTCACAGCCCTGACAATCGTGTAATTTCAGTCCCTGTGGCCAATGTGAAAACGTCCCTCAGGTGGTGAACCCATGGAAAGCATTTGTCCCAGAGCTTAGGCGACTCCTCTGCTTGTATCTTTGGAAACAGCTCTATTTCTATCTTTAATATCCGTATTTTTCCCTTTCAGGGTTCTTTTGAAGACCCTGACCTGGAATTACACGCTGAAGTCAGTTCTTTGCAGGAATGGGACCCTCACTCGGGGCCTCACGATTGACCGCTATTCGATATACCAAGGACGCAGCCGAGAAGACCAGCATGCCTGGAGAGTTTCAGAATTTCGTGGCTTTGGAGGCAGGTGGACTCAAGGTTGATGCCTCCACAGGAAATCAGTGTATCGTGGGAGATGGAAGATCGAAAGCAGCAAGCTGCCTGCTGAGTTCTTTGGGCACAGAGCTCGGAAAAAGCAATACAGCGGACTTTTAATATCGTAAATCATCAAGTTGTTTGTTATGTCTCCCCTCGCGCTGTGAAACGGAGACACCTCTTTTGCCCTTAGAGAGAGCCTGCAGTATGTCGAATTACCGGGTGAACGAGTGGTCTTTGGGCTACTGCAGATCTGTGTCTTTATTGATGCTTTGCTGCACGCTTGAGTGCTCGGGGGGGGGGGTGCCGATGCTTTTTTTGCTGGTGGGGGAGAGGGGGTCATTGCTTTGCTGCTTCTTATGCATGGGAGGGGGGAGCCGGGGGGACTTTGAGGTTCTAACATTTAACTGTCATTCATTCTTTGGGGCACTCTGTTTTCGTGATGGCTGTGAAAAAAAGAATTTCAGGATGTATACTGTATACATTTCTCTGACATTGAATGTACCTTTGAGACTTTGAAACTTTGAGATAGCATGGCTGCCGAGTACTGAAGACCTCTGCTAATCAGCTGGTTGGAGTGTTTACTGACAGCTTCAACCTCTCGCTTTGGCAGTCGAAGGTACCTGCCTGCTTCGAGCAGGCTTCATTTTTACTGGCGCCCAAGAAGATTGTGGTAATCTGCTTTAACGACTATTGTCCGGCAGCACATACATCCACCGTGATGTAGTGCTTTGAGAGATTGGTCATGAAGCATATCATGAAGGGGTGACTTGGATCCACTCCAATTTTCCTACTGTCACAACAGGTCAACAGCAGATGTCATTTCACTGGCTTTCCACTCAGCTGTGGGAACTCTGGACAATGAAGGTGTATGTACCGTATCTGGAAGCTCTTCATTGACCACAGCTCACCATTCAACACCATCATCCCCCCCCAAAACTAATTAATAACCCCCCCCAAGACCAAGGCCTTGTTATCTCCTTGTGCAACTGGATCCTCATTTCCCTTGTGCCTTTTAATTCCATTTTTTCTGTAACATCTCTTCAATGTTGATTAAACTCAACATTGGTTTAGAAATGACACAAAATAAAGATACTGTACCTCCTTCCCTTTTCAGATTCCTGTCCATGGAATATTGTTAATTTTAACTGATTACAGCATGTATGAAACCTCAGTCTCCTTTCTGCCTCATGGTGAATTCAGCTGTCCCTCAGGGCCGACAGATCTGCCAGGTGTCAATGCCCTGTCTCACCTGATTTGGATGCAGAGGGCCAGCCTCACTGCTTGTCCTGCTTTGAGTTAGGTAGTGACATGGCTTCAAGTGCAAAGCTCTGAGGTCCTACCCTGGATCAGCCACAAAGGAAGACAAAGCTGGGGATGAAGCAAACGATTGAAAAGCAAAACATAATCTTTAAAATGTTCAAAAAGCAAAATGCAGGTTTAATTAAAATAAACAAAACATTTAGAAATAATTATGACAGTAAACTGAACTATAATAATGAAAAACTATTCCCTTACCTCCTGGCACACAGCAGTTATCTGGAAACCTCATTGAAATCAAGGGGCCCAGACTAAATGCCGTCTAACCTGACATAGGACCTGAATGGCAATTTCATTGGCACTCCCATCAAGACCGTGCCCTGCTGCTGAACCCAACGGCCGCAAGGTGTAAAATGGCACTATTTGTCATTCAGTGATCTTTGCATTCAACAGAACATGCTTGGAAATCTGAGACTTCCATAATCATCAACTGCAGCCAGCAAGATTTGCCCCAACACGTTTAACCCTACTGTTCAGCAAATCTAACTAATTACAGAGGTGTAATCCATTTCCAACTTTAAAAATATCTTTAAACTGTTTTACTTCCTTTCATCTCCACTCTTGACCTGAATTTTGTTTTGTTTTGAAGTCAGAGAGAGCTTAAGTTTGGGGATTTGTTGGTCTCTCCTGCTTTTGAGGTTTCATTCCATATGAACAAAAGCTTAGGTTCTTCAGGCTGAATGGCAACTATGTCAATTTTTCTCCATGATTATTCATTAGCATACCTCATCAGGGCCCCCGCCGTCACCTCCCCTCATCATCTACTCCCTATTGCATCACTGATGGCTGCTTGCTTAGTCGCTGCATCCTGTTCTCAGGAAGGCTTATGCACATACCGACACATTACCATTTTGCTCTGCTTTCAGGGACATCTCAGAAACCTTTTTTATTTTTTATTTGTTTGGTTAGTGATGCAGTGTGGAGTAGGACCTTCTGGCCACCCCAGCAGTACCTGAGAAAACCCGATTCACCCTGACCTAGTCACCGGACGATTTACAATGACCAAATACCCTACCTGACACATCTTTGGACTATGGGAGGAAACTGGAGGGCCCAGAGAAAACGCTCGCATCCCGCAGGGAGGACATACAGAGACTGTTTACCGAATTGTGCCCAAATCGAACTTCAAGCTCCGTTCGGAGCTGTAATAGTGTTGTGCTAATCACTACCCTGCTGTGGGGCCCACAGTAGCATAGTGGGTAGCACGATGCCATTAACAATACTAGCTGACTCCTATCCTAACTATCTCTATTTTTCACTTCTGTCATTGTACCTGAGCTGCTTATTTATGTTCTACTTAATGCTTGGAACTTTCTATCATCTTCTTGCACATGAAGTATATTGTAAAAACATTAATTACTGAATTAAAGCCAATTGGCAGTAATGTTTTAACCTTCTTTATCATTAACATGCTCTCTATTGCTGATCTTTAGCAAACAAGTCATGTCCACTATAACTGCATGAATGGAGGAGGAGGCCATGGATGGACATATTGGAATGGAAATGGGAAATGGAATTAAAATGGGGGACCACACAGAAATGGAGGGAGTTTGGATGGAAAAACTTGATAAGATATTTTATTACACCCTCTCAGAAATCCCATTATGATAGTAACCTCCCTGTTTGCTGGAGAAATTGTGGAAATCAAAATGCAAATCATTATCATTTTTTTGGGACTGCCCTGTTATCAAAAACTATTGGAGGGGGATACACAATGCCCTACAAGACATCTTTAAATGTGAAATTCTCTTAGAGAGTAAGACCATATATTTTGGATATATACCTCAAGAATGGTTGAAAAGAGATAAATATTTAATGAATATACTGTTAGTGGCTGGTAAAAAGACTCTTACTAGGAAATGGTTATCACAGGAGAGCCCAAATTTAAATACATGGATGTAAATTACAATGGACATTTACAAAATGGAGAAGATAACAGCATCTGTTAATCATACGCTGGAACAATTTGATTCATACTGGGAAAAATGGTTTAACTACATAATGCCTCATAGGCCTGATTTTATTCTCACAAATCAATGAATATGTTGTGAAAAAAAGATCACTCCCTACTTCTACATAGTTCTTTCCTTTTGCTTGTTTTTTTCTTTCCACTCTTTTCTATAAGTGTATACCTCAGATAAATACTTTGTGGAGATTTGTGACATATGTGATTATATGATATATATGTACAATGTCTGAAATACATCTTATGGAAATGTTTGTTTGATGAACTTCAATAAAAAAATAAATTACAAAAAAAAAATGAGGGACCACTGGGAGATCCCACTTGCTCTGGTGGACATGCTTGGTGAAGCAGTCTCCCAATCTACATACAGGAGGCCACACCGGGAACACCAACACAGTAAATGACACCACATACTCACAGGTGAAGTGTCACCTCACCTGGAAGGACTGTTTAAGGCCCTGGGTGATAATGAGAGACGAGGTGTAGGGGCAGGTATAGCACTTGTTCCACTTGCAAGGATAAGTGCCAGGAGGGACGAGTGGACAAGGGAGTCACATAGGGAGTGATTCATGCAGAAAGCATAAAGTGGGGGGGAGGGAAAGATGTGCTTGGTGGTGGGATCCTGTTGGGAGTGCAGAAGTTTTGGAGAATTATGTGCTGGATGCAGAGGCTGGTAAGTGAGGACAAGAGGAAGCCTATTCCTGTTAGGGTGGCGGGAGCAGGACACAGTTAAGCTGGAGGAACAACACCTTATATTCCATTTGAGTAGCCTCCAACCTGATAGCATGAACATCAATTTCTCAAACTTCTGATAACACCCACAACCCTCCCCACCTTCTCTATTTCCCATCCTTATTCCCCTTTCTCAGCTCAGCTCCTTGCCCACCTATCATCTCCCCTCTGGTGCTCCTTCCCCAATTTTCTTTCTTCTATTGCATTCCGTCCCTTTCACAAATCAACTTCTCAGCTCTTTACTTCACCCCTCCCTCTTCCAGTTTCTCCTATCACCTTGTATTTCTCTCTCTCCTCCTCCCACCTTTTAAATCTACTCCTCAGCTTCTTTTCTCCAGTCCTGCTGAAGGGTTTTGGCCCAAAACATCGACTGTACTCTTTTCCATAGATGCTGCCTGGCCTGCTGAGTTCCTCCAGCATTTTGTGTGTATTGCTCAGATTTCCAGCATCTGCAGATTTGCTCTTGTTTGGGATTGCAACTGAACCTGACGGGGACCAATATTCTCGACGGCAGGCTTGCTCGAGCTGCTGAGGAGGGTTTAAATTAATTTTGCAGGGGGCTGGGGTCCAGAATGATAGGGTTGAAGATGGGGCAGTGGATATGCAGGTAGATGCAGTGCTTAGTGAGACCGTGAGGAAGGACAGGATGATGATTGGACAAAATTGTAGACAGTAGGATGAGTTGAAGTGTAACATGGGAGCAAAATCGAAAAGGGTGATTAATACAGGACTGAAGGTGTTATATTTGAACACATGCAGTATATGGAATAAGGTAGATTATCTTGCAACATAATTACAAATTGGCAGGTTGCAAGCATCACTGAGTTATAACTGAAAGGAGATCATAGTTGGGAGCGTAACATCCGGGGATATACCTTGTGTCAAAAGATCAGGCAGCTCAGCAGAGGGGTAGGGGTAGCAGATAGTAATAACCCCTCAATCTTGCTGCAAATGCCAACTGAAATGTCTTGATATAGATTACAAGGTGTATGAATATGATCACCCGTATGTCGAACTGTAGGTGAAGTGCTTTATGTAGTGAACTTCATGCTCTGAGTTATATTAACTCTAAAGACATCATATCATCAACTTCAACATGAGTGAATCTGCAGATGCTGGAAATAAATTAAAAAAAATAAAAAACACAAAATGCTGGCAGAACTCAGCAGGCCAGACAGCATCTATGGGAGGAGGTAATAACGACGTTTCAGGACGAAACCCTTCTGTTTTTCAGTAATGTGGAATGCAAAATCAGGTTTTGAATTGATTTAGTATTTGCCTCAGTTATACCTTGCACATGACCCTCAAAAACACAATGTCACACCATGTTCAATCATTTCTATAATTGAGGGTCATCTTCCATAAGTTTTTATTTGCTTTTTACTTTTAGTTCGATTACCAAATGACATAATCCAAACACAAATCTCTCCTGGCTGAGATACAAAAAAAAATCATAAATGAACAAGGGAAACACTCCTCTTTTCACTCTGGTACTGAATGGACTTGTGATGTGTTTCCAAAGAATGGCATTTCACAATACCTACTCTTAATGCATTGAATAGAAATTGAACGTATATCACACGTCTCCTTTATCCCAACAGCAATAACCCCGCAATGCACTGCATGGATAAATTTTATTCTTAGTCAAGAAGAACAAGAATCTTATTGTGTACCTGGAAGCTATTTTGCTGAACTCTTGTTAGAAAACTATTAAGAAAGAAATATGATGAGGGGAAATGCTTTTATTTTCTCTTGTAAGATCTGACAAGAAACTCCCACTTAATTATTGTCTTTTTAAAGCACTGAACTGTAACACTACTCCTAAGATATACAAAGTCCTATAACAATTATATGGTCAATAGTATTAAAACGATAGAGTTTCCGTTGCTGCTTGGAACTAAATTTTGCTGGGAAATGCATATAAGAAGCCTACAGTATATTGTAATGTGATAAAACCAACACAAACAATAAAACAAATATACAGTCTTTATTTTGCACCTGGCAATCTGTCCTTTTAGCACCTGAAATGATTGGACTGCTGATAAGGCTGTCCAAAGTCTCATTGATTTCACATAGCAATGCACAATGCACATCAAAAGAGAAGTATAGTTTAACAACAAAATTGGGATACAAATGAGAAATGTCACCACTCTGTTTTAGCACTATGAGTTATTTTCACTTCTTCATACAATTCGCCGCTATTACAATGCCAGTGAATGTGCACTTCAGAGTTACTCTTGATAGGATCACAATGCATCATAGGAGACTCTTATTAAGTTACAGTAACTGGCAAATTTCACTGTGAATCAAACTTTCATAAATTACATAAATCTTCAGATGTCGTTGTCATTGCCAATTCCACTTATTTTGCACCCTCAATTCCTTGGGGAGTATGATGGTGAGTCATTTGCTTGAACTGTGGAGGATTAGTGATAGATGAAAAAACCAATACATTTCCAAATCAAACTACTGTAAAATTTCCTTTGTGTCTGTTGCCCTTGCCGTTATTGACAATGGTGGTCATAAATTTTGGAGTGTGCTGTTAAAGCACGCTACAGAACATCTTGCGAAAGGTACAGTAGTTACTGCAGCTACAGTGAACTGATGGTGGAGGGAGTAAATGTTCATGGAGCTTAGATTTCTAATTAAATGGGCTGCTTGCCCTGGATGTCATCCAGACAAGTGGAGAATGTTTCATCACAACCAGTGAGAAACTGTAGAGGGTCAGAGGAGCTCCTCTCCACTTTACTTTTTTCCATGGCCATGGGCAGGCAAGGAGATAAGGTGAGACAGAGTGGGGGGGCATTACCGGAAGTTTGAGAGTTCTTCCATGCAGGATCTCCCAGTGGCCACCCATTTCAATTCTACTTCCATTCCCATTCCAATATGTCAATCCATGGCCTCCTCTACTGTTGCGATGAAGCCACACTCAGGTTGGAGGAACAACACCTTATATTCCATCTGGGTATCCTCCAACCCAATGGCATGAACATCGATTCCTCAAACTTCCAGAAATGGCCCCTCTCCCCACTTCACCATTTCCCATCCCCTTTTCCCTCTCTCACCTCATCTCCTTGTCTGCCTATCACCTTCCTCTGGTGCTCCTCCCCCTTTTCCTTCTTCCATGGCCTTCTGTCCTCTCCTATTAGACTCCCCCTTCTCCAGACCTGTATTCCTTTCACCAATCTACTTCCCAGCTCTTTACTTCACCCCTCCCCCTCCCAGTTTCACCTATCACCTACTGTTTCTGTCTCCCCTCCCCCTACCTTTTAAATCTACCCCTCATCCTTTTTTGTCTCCAGTCCTGCTGAAGGGTCTCGGCCTGAAAGTTCAACTGTTTCCCACAGATGCTGCCTGGCCTGCTGAGTTCCTACAGCGCTTTGCGTACATTGCTTTACATGCTGCTTTTTCTAAAAAGGCTAATTGGTCTGAGATTATGGAGACACAACACATAGAGGTGAATCTGTAGGAGAATATATAGAGAAGATAATACAGAAAATGGAACAATATTCAGGACTGCCAAAAGTGCACGCTATGGAATTATAGTTATTATTGTTGCAAATTGTCTTTGGCCTGAATTGCATTCTGTCCTTCCCAAACAGAGGACAGCCTATTAATGTCCCAAAATCAGACGAGGTCGAGGTTAACAGTGGAGACCAGGATTTTGTGCCTGTAAACTTAATTGGAAGAGATTTATTGTGTAAAATATGAGCTACCATTTCCTGCACTCCTGAGGGACTTACTGTGCTTATACCAGAGAGCCATTGTGAACTAGACTATTTCAGTAGTCAGCCTATTTTGTATAAATGGTAGTTACTCACTACCTACCTATCAAGGAGTTTGGAACATTTTTCCAGAAGTGCCTTGAAAGCCTCCGGAAATTTCTCTGGATTCTGTTTAGACCTACAGCTCTCTTTACTGTACAGCCTATTGTGACTCAGCTGGAGATGACCATTTTATACAGCACAGATTGGAACTCTATAATCAGTAAGCATTGTTCTGTACACTTCTGAAATCCATGTGGATAATCCTGGTATTGCAGTGGCAACGTGACTTCCCCGTGAGATTCGGTGGATGTTGTAAGATCAGGAGAACACAGGACCCCACCTGACTCAGCAGTTTCCAGAAGTAAGAGGGCAAAGGACCCTGGACCAATATTTAATGGTCTGCAAGGGCTGCCACAACAGAAGGTCCTGGTAACAACTGGATGGAGTCTGTGGTGACTGGAAGGAGGTAAGGGCTTCTTTTTATCTTTCCCTGGTACGTCAGGAGCAGTGTCAAACTTTCAACAGGAAGGTGTGGCAGGGTCGTTGTTCAGTGCAGATGTGGAACCCACCGCAACTTTGGGCCCTCCAGACAAAGGAAATGGGCAAGACGCTCACAGATGAGCTGCATAAAGTGACTATTAACCCAGGTGCCCCACTGCCCTGTAGGGCACAGTTCCCTACTTCCCCAGAGGCTGAAGGGAGGGGGTGGTATGATTTACAGACTGTATAAATCAAACATGGTATGTCCCTGGTTTAACTCAAGCTGTAAATCAAGTTTGTGAACACTGTATGATATGTATTTTATTAGTCTAGGGAAAGTAGTGAAGGTGGAAAGATCTCATATACCTCTGATGGAACATTTATGCTTTTACAGATGGGTTTTATAGAATTACCTCCACGTGAAGGTTATTATTGATGCATTTTTTCCACGATGGGTTGAAGCATTTCCTTGTAGAAAGAATGATGCAGTTACAGAAGCTATATGTGTATTGAAGAGAATCATCCCAAGGTTTGATTGTAGAAACAATAGTAGATGCACACCTTTGTACTGTAACAAGAATTCTGAGCCAATAAAAACATGAGACCCTTCAACACCACACTGATCTGCATGTGCTAGTGATGCGGGAACTAATGGATGTCTCGGCATACAGTGCCAATAAAAAGTATTTACCCACCCCCTTGGAAATGTTCATGTTTTATTGTTTCACAACATTAATCACAATGGATTTAATTTGGCTTTTTTGACACCGATCAACAGAAGAAGACTTTCCTGTCAAAGTGAAAACAGATCTCTACAAAGTGATCTAAATTAATTACAAACATGAAGCTCAAAATAATTGATTGCCGAAGTATTCACCCCTCTCAGGTCAGTATTTAGCAGATGCCCCTTTGACAGCAATTACAGCCTTGAGTCTGTGTGGATAGGTCTCTATCTGCTTTGCACTTCTGGACACTGCAATTTTTCCCCACTTGTCTTTACAAAACTGCTCAAGCTCTGTCAGATTGCATGGGAATCATGAGTGAACAGCGCTTTTCAACCCCAGCCACAAATACTCAGTGGAATTGAGGTCTGGATTCTGACTTGGCCACTGCAGGACATTAACTTTGTTTTTAAGCCATTCCTGTGTAGCTTTGGCTTTATGTTTGGGGTCATTGCCTTGCTGGAAAACCAAATTTCGTCCAAGTTGCAATTCTCTTGCAGACTGCATCAGGTTTTCCTCCAGGATTTTCCTGCATTTTGCTACCAACATTTTACCCTCTACCTTCACAAGTCTTCCAGGGCCTGCTGCAGTGAAGCATTGCCGCAGCATGATGCAGCCACCACCATGCTTCATGGTAGGGATGGTGTGTTTTTGATTATGTGTAGTGTTTGGCTTATGCCAAACATAGCCTTCAGTCTGATGGCCAAAAAGCTCATTTTTGGTTTCATCAGACTTCAGAACCTTCTTCCAGCTGACTTCAGAGTCTCCCACATGCCTTCAGACAAATTCTGGCTGAGATTTCAAGTGAGTTTTTTTTTTCAATAGAGTCCTTCTCTTTACCACTCTCCCAAGAAGCTGCGACTGGTGAAGCACCCGGGCAACAGTTGTTGTATGCACAGTCTCTTCCATCTCAGCCACTGAAGCTTGTAACTCCTCCAGAGTTGTCACAGATCTCTTGGTGACCTCCCTCAATAGTCCCTTTCTCACATGGTCACTCAGTTTTTGAGTATGGTCTGCTCTAGGCAGAATTACAGCTGTGCCATATTGATTCCATTTCTTGATGATTGACCTAACTGTATTCCAAGGGATATTCAGTGATTTGGAAATTTTCTTGTATCCATCTCCTGACTTGTGTTTTTCAGTAACCTTTTCACTAAGTTGCTTGGAGTGTTCTTTTGTCTTCATAGTGTAGTTTTTGCCAGGATACAGGTTTCCCCCGCTATTTGAAGATAGAGCGTTCCTATGAAATGGATCGTAATCCAAGATGTCGTAAAGAGAGAAAGCAATTACCATTTATTTATATGGGAAAAATTTGTGGGCGTTCAGAGACCCAAAAAATAACCTACCAAATTATGCCAAGTAACACATAAAACCTAAAATAATAGTAATATATAGTAAAAGCAGGAATGATCTGATAAATACACAGCCTATATAATGTAGGAATACTTCTCTGCAATCATTGCAGCACTGTCCACCACAGCGAAAATCTCACGCAAGCACTCTCGGCATAAACACTCTTTCCAGTAACCTTTAAGTGATAAAGCTGCCAAATCATACTAAATAACCAATAAAAATACACAGCCTATATAAAGTAGAAATAATGTATGTACAGTGTAGTTTCTCTTACTGGAATCGGGAAGACAGTGAGCACACTGATGATGGTGTGTTAGGCCGAGTCGTCGGAGGTTGGGGTGGTGTGAGACTGGGGTGTCATCTCATCATCATCTGTTTCCATCAGGGCAGGCAGGTCACCTTCTTCTATGTCTGCCTGCCTCGACGTCGAAGGTCGAGGTTCGTCGTCTGCTGTGGCTGATGTGGAAGGCTTGAAAAACGACAGTATGCTTCACTACTTAGCCTCACGCATTTTTCTATCATTTTCTATCTTTGTAAGCACTCAAGCCATCCTGCAAATATGCCCTAAACCTACGTACCCTTTCAAAATTAAAGTCATACTTTCCTGCAATCATTGCAGGGTTGTCAATCGCAGTGAAAATCTCACGCAGTTGCTTCACGTTCAGTTCCTGGACAACTTCACTTTTGGGCCGTTCGCTACTGCATTCGGTTTCAATTGTTATCGTTTCCTCTTCATCAGCTCTTCAACTGTCAGTTCTTCATCATGGGATGCCAAAACCTCTTCAATATCATCTTCGTCAACTTCAACACACCCAGTCTCCTCAGCCAAACTCACTATGTCCTTACTTAGCTCACCATGATCAAAACGCTTAATTATGTCTAGTTTTACACTAAGAGTAACACCCTTACACGCTCTTTTAGGCTTTTCCGATACCTTAGAACTCATCTTGCTAACGGATGCACAAAGTAAATCAACATAAAGCACAGATGCTCACAGGCACGTGTTTAAGCAATGCCGGCTAGAATGCAGTTCCGGGGGAGGAGCTTGGCTGCTCGGGGCACGCGCTGCCTTTTTTCGTAACAGTGAAAACACCTTCTGTTAGCAAAAAAAAGTTACTAATGTAGGTGTTTCATAACAGTGAGGTATCGTAAAGCCAACATTTGAAAAGCGGAGAACACCTGCACTGACTCACCAGGAGTTGGACCTTCCAGATACAGGTGTATTTTTACTACAATCATTTAAAACACTTTGACTACACAAGGTGATCTCTATTTAACTAACTATGCGACATCTAAATATCTAAAATTGGCTGCACCAGCGATGATTTGGTCTTAATAAAGAGGAGAAGGCTGAATACTTCTGCCATTAATTATTTCGTGTTTTATATTTGTAATTAATTTAGATCACTATGTGGAGATCTGTTTTCACTTTGACATGAAAGAGTCTTTTTCTGTTGATCAGTCTCAAAAAGGCCAAGTTAAATCCACCATGATTCAGTGTTGTAAAACAATATAAAAACTTCCGGGGGTGGGGGGTGAATACTTTTTATTAGACACTGAATATAAACAGAGCTCCTGTTTATAACTCTTTTTGACTCAATAATGAATACACCTAGCAATTGAACATTTTGGCATGTTGGATTTGTACCCACTGAGGGAAAACATTAATGAAACTACCAAGAATAGTGGTACCTATAAAAATATCATCGGAAATTTATTTATTGATATATACAGGTGATCTCTGTGCTATGGCCATATGTGTAATGGAACTTTGCTGTTACAGAATTCACAAATGACTAACCAAAAATTCAGATATGGAATAAAATTCCCTTTGCAGAATTTATGTGAAAAGTGAGTAAATAAGCACAAGACGTCTAACTTTTGTGTAAGGCATTTTGTACTATTGTTTATTATATGGGAATGCAAGGCAGCATTTAAAGGGGTGTAGATAAACTGTGTGAATGAGAAACAACATGGCAGATGGAAAAGAATCTGAAAAAATGTGAAGTTATCTACCTGGGAGGAAAAACAACAGGGGTGCTCAGTATTTTTGGTATGTTGAAAAAGGTTGGACTGTTAATGTTTGAAGGGAACTGAGTGTCCTTGTACACAACTCATTTATACCTTTAGTGATGGAATAACACTGGCCGAGAGGATCATGAGGGTCTCTCTACAAAGGTTCAAAGGTTCATTTGTTATCAATGTATACAGCCTGAAATTCTTCTTCTCCGGGTAGCCACGAAACCGAGAAAGAAAAGAAAGGCAGCACGATCATCACCCCCCAAATCCCCACTCCCTGCACAGAAAAACACAAACAAAATGGGACAGGATAATCAACCCCCAAATCCCCACTCCCTGCACAGAAAAACACAAACAAAATGGAACAGGATAATCAACCCCCAAATCCCCACTCCCTGCACAGAAAAACACAAACAAAATGGAACAGGATAATCAACCCCCAAATCCCCACTCCCTGCACAGAAAAACACAAACAAAAACAGCACAAGCACGTCAACCCCCAAATCCCTTCTCCTGCACAGAAAAAACAAACAAAATGGAACAGGCACATCAACCCCCAAATCCCTCCTCCCGCACAAAATCAAAAAGGCACATGGACCCCCAAATCCCCCAAGCTTCTGCATTTGCCTCGATGTTTCAATCTCCCTCATCGCTTTAATTGGCGAACAATGGAAGATTTAATCAGCAAAATATAGTCAAATATCAGTTCTGAGCCTGTCTGCCATGAGGTTCCCACACACTGCCTCCTCCTCCTGGAGACTGCAGAGCGCTGGAGCACCCAAAAGATCTCCAAACAGCAAATGACTGGCTCCAAAAGCTCCAGAATCATATCCAACACAGAAAACAAATGCAAAAGGCACAAAGGAAGTGAAATATATGGTTTCATGATCTGTTCATGAGATGTCAACCAAAGGAGTGTTGTACACAGGCACGATCTTGACCAGAAGTCAAGCCACCCATGAGAGATATTTACCAGGAACTATGCATGTGCAGGGCCCTTAGCTTTGTCAATGATCCCTTCTATCTGTCCAACAATCTCTCTGACTCACCCTGCCCACCCTCACCAACCATCAGGCAGGAGGTACCGCAGCACGTTAGGGCAAGAACTGTTAGAATGGGAACCAGCTTCTTCCCCCAGGCCGTTAGACTATTGAACTCACTCCCACCCATATGAATCTCATCTCACGATCTCCTCATTTATGAAGCACCGGTAGCATTGTACTATTTACTTTTTAACTTGTAGAGTATATGCATTTTACTATTTGTTAATTTATTTGTGGTAATATTACTTAATCTGTCATGTGTGTGAGTTATCTGTACTTGTTGTGCACCTTGGTTGGGAGGAACATTGTCTTATTCGGTGGCATACATGTGCATGGTAGAATGACAATAAACTGAACTTGAACTTGATACCTCCAAGAGTTACTACTCAAGCATAAATTGCAGGAGGATCTCAGCTGCTGAAATTTGAAAAATATACTCCCTGTGATTTTCAGCATTCTCCAGATTTTGGAATGTTTCTGAGCAACTGGCAGTTACTAAGGAAAGTTCCAGTCAGATTCTTGATGTCAGCAGAGTGTCTCTTCATTCAGTATGTGCCGTGTTGTATGACGCAGGGAAATCATGGTTTTGAACATGACTGTTCCTGGCAAATTTTTCTACATAAGTAGTTTGCATTGCCTTCTTCTGGGCAGAGTCTTTACAAGATGGGTGACCCCAGCCATTAACAATGCTCTTCAGAGATTGTCTGCCTGGTGTCAGTGGTCGCATAACCAGGATTTGTGATATGCACCAGCTGCTCATACGACCATCTACCACCTGTTCCCATGGCTTCACGTGACCCTGGCTGAGGGGCTAAGTAGGTGCTACACCTTGTCCAAGGGTGACCTGCAGGTTAGTGAAGGGAAAGAGCCCCTAACACCTCCTTTGGTAGAAATGTATCTCCACCTGATGCACCATCAATAACTCTCTCTGAGACGTAAAGGCGAGATATTGGCTTTTATTGACTGGAAGAAGGAACAAGCAGTGGTTGACCACCATACTACATCCTGGAGACAGAGAGGCCGGGCTCAGACCTCCATCACCTTTATACCGGGGTCTGTGGGAGGAGCCACAGGAGCAGTCAGCAGGGGGCGTGTCCAGACAGGTATATGTAGTTCACCACATTCACCCCACTGCCCAGTCTTTTTATACAGAGAAGAACAACACAGTGAGCACAATGCAAACTAAGCTCTATTCAGACTGCTCCGTGATGGCCACGATATGGAATTTTCTGTCCTAAGTTATGTGTCACCGAAGCAAATATCACATCATTTGGCATACAACTGGCTCTGAGAAAACATTGGGTGCACTAATGTGAAAGGTCCACGAGTAATCTGCTTCGGTTTGCGTCTGGCATGATATCACCCAGACATGATCTCCAATGCAATCCACCCCACTTAAAATTGAAATTGGATGAAGGAACACGGAAACATATCGGGTGCTTTGAACTGCAGTTTCTGGACTGTTGTCATTCAAAAACAAATGGACAACCATAATGTACCTTGCACATCTTCTGGGAAACATGAGGCTGATGTGAAAACATACATTATCACTTTAGGAGTAAAGGACACGTTTAGCTTAGTAACCTCAGTTATAATTAGTTGAGCAAATAATCATTCTTAATTTTCATGCAGCCATGGTAAATTCCAATTGTATGATCTGCCTTTGTATGGTGTTCTGATATCGCATCTACCTAATTCTCAGGCCGAGCATACGGAAACCACAACCACATTAGATATCAGTTAACCAATATCCTTACATTATTCAATTCATTCTCTTCATATTATTCACGGTTTAAGTCCAAGCCCATCTCCAGAACAGAAACTTCAAAAAGCTGGGGGAGAAAAACGTATTCTGTGTTTGTTCAGTGAATATGCAGAAAATCAGCAGTCAGTCATTAGCTAAAGAGAGCGCACACACACATCTATTGAGCATATTAGTTGTCCCAGCTGGTCAGACTAACACACGCTGAGCTCACAGAGAGTCACTCAACGGATTGCAAAAAAAAACCTCTTTAGTCCTTTAACAGTGGCCCCTGAGGCAAATTTTATGTTGTTAGTAATTTAATTCCGTATCAGATCTCAAACTAAACACAACAAATACAACTAGATAAATTTAACATCAAACTAAATGGAGATTTTTTTTCTAATAACAATAATGCTACCAGAAGTTGACATTACCACAGTTTTGACCACGACTGAAAAGGCTTAGTCAATAAAATAAACCCTTGCTGTGCTAATGCCTGAAAATAGAAGGTTACTTTCAGCAGTGGGTACAACTGGGGGTAAGTTCTTTATCTGGAATGTGGCCCAGGTGCCTTGTTAGTTTTATACATTCGCAGTGCTTCCTCAGGGTTCTGTATACCTTCAACTTCAGCATCATGCTGGGGTATCGGAATGCAAGGGAGGAGTTTCTTAGACCACCTGTTTCCTAACACTGCTGTCAATTTGATTGGGTTGCTTTTTAACTGATCATAAAATCCTAAAATTGCACTGTGGGATACCAGAATACAAACACTTATCAAATTCAGCCAAGACTCTGAGGCATGGTTTTAGCGAAGGGATTAATCTGTTCAGATGGGCTAGTAAAGTGGTCATATGTGGCAATCCAGCAGTTTATTTCAGCCATCTGTTTTTCTTTTTATTCCTTTTAGCCTATCAGAAGTACACAAAAGATGATGAAATTAACAGGAAAATAACACTAATTAAACTACTATTAACCATTTAGTAATATTTGCATTTAGTTAATATCTCAATTATATCACAGATCATGTCACACATCATTTTAAAGTAATGGTACAGTCACATGGAATAAATTAGTCAGGATTGCAGTGACTGTTGACATTATGACCTGTCATAGACAAGTTAACTTTCACTAGAGCTGTAAAAAGATACAACAAAAAAAACATACTGGTCCTCATTGCAAAATATGCATTAAATAATCTCTCTTTGTTGGGCTTTTATTCATTTTAAGGAGTGACTGTTTGCTCTTTGGTTTCCTGGGGCCTTTGCTTATTGTCTACACTGGAGCCAGTTTCCCACAGCTTCCCGTCACAGAATGCAGTTGCCAGCTTCTCCTTGTGTAAACCCAGCAGCTTCTCCAGGTGAATCAGTGCAGAGAGCAAATCCAGCTCTAGAAAATTTAATTTAATCAAAAAAGGGGAATCAGGTTTGCTTGTAACTCACTGAAAGCCATATTCCCTTCAGTCTGTTTTGTGTAAATAAATCCACTTCTTGGTTCAAAGTTGTTTATATGCCACTCTTCAGTCAATTTTCTAGCATGTATAGGATTCTGGATATGTGTTTTTGTTCTGGTAGGATGTGGGTTAGGTACATTGTATGATTATATATTGAGATATAAAGGCACGCTCTTAAATTTTTTTATTTCTTTATACTGAGATAGAGTGCGGAATAGGCTATTCCAGCTCTCTGGGTGACGAAGTCCAGCAATCCCCGGATTTAACCTAGCCTATTCATGGGACTATTTACAGTGACCAATTGAACAACCAACCGGTACATTTTGGACTGTGGGAGGAAACCCACGTGGTCATGGGGAGAACGTGGACTGCTTACAGACAGCAGCAGGAAGTGAACCCAGGTCACCTGCACTGTAAAGCATTGTGCTAACCACTACACCGCCATGCCGTCCATTTACACTAGTTCTGAACCGTGATATAGTTTATCTACTGTACTCCATTCACCCCCTCCCCCCTCCGATTTTCAGTTTCACTGATTACTGGCAAAATGAAACAGGGACAAGTTCTAAGGCAAATCCAAAGGTCAGCTTATAAACCATTGACCCCCTTTCTGAAGATTTTGCTACTGAGCTTCTTTCTATTAAACCTCTGAATGCAAACATTTGAATTTCACTCTCTGTACCTCACAGACTGATTAGATGACTGGTTAGCCCCACAGAATGAGGAGCACTTTGTTGTCTTTTCTGACTAAATAAAATGGCTATGAGGCACTAGCCTGGTGCTTGTGGTGCCATTATGCACCAAAGGAAATTATTTTAGTCCTGTAGTATGAACTCAGTGTTACCACATTATAGTAAGCTGCACTTACACCACACAACAATATCTTCAGTGCAATCCTGTTTCCAATAGTACCCAAGGGGTTAGAGTTCGCACATGGAGACAAAGGTCTATCTGATTCTGGATGCAGGTGATAATTAAGCTAAATAAGTGCATTGAGGTAACATGTTTCTGTAAAAAATACTTCCCAATACATGAAACAGTTAAGTTGAAAAACATTTCATTTTACCAGAGACAACGTAAAATACCTTACAAGCAAATCTGAACTAACAAAAAATTGAAGAGGGTGTCAGATTCATGAAAGAAGTTTAGCTATTGGGATTTTCTAAATTCTTCCCAACAGTTGCGGGTAAACTAATGGTTAATAGAAGAAGATGAGATCAAAGAAATGCAACATCTGAGAGGCAGCAGGGGAGGTTTAGTTTGGAGGGGTCATGGATAGACTCATAGAACTAAAACAGCAAAGACAACAGCAGGTTCCATCTACCCCTGGGCACTGTACAGGAACATACTAGGGAAATCACATGATAGTAAATTAGATGCTAAAAGGCATGGTTAAAGAGTTAAAGAGCAACCATAAGAGGTTGGGGGGGGGGGCGGCGGTGGATGTGGAATATGCTTGGGTGGGATTCCCAGACACTAGTAACTCTGGCAGCTGATCAACTGAGGGAAAGGTGCAATTGGTCAGGCAGGTTTGATAATGACACAGAACGGCTGATTATCAAGTACAAGAGGAAGAATCTGGAGGTCCACGAGCCAGTCCTCATTAAGAGAGCAGAGGTGGAGAGGGTCAATAACTTTCAATTCCTTGGCATTATCAGAGGACCTGTCCTGTCATAATGAAGATAGGACAGCGCCTCTACTTTCTTAGAAGTTGGTGTAGATTCGGCATGCCAACTAAAACTTCGTCAAACTTGTATAGATGCACAGCGGAGATTATCTGAACTCTTTGAATCAAAGCCTGGTATGGAAAAGTCTAGAGAAAGCGGTGAATACAGCGCAGTCCATCTCAGGCAAATCCCTCCCCACCTTTGAACACACTTACAAGGCACACTGCCACGAGAAAGCAGCATCCATCATCAAGGACCCCTATCTAGCCCATGCACTTAGCTCCCTACTATTGTCAGGCAAGAGATACAGGAGCTTTAGGTCCCACACCACCAGGTTCAGGAGCAGTTATTACCCTACAAGCATCAGGCTCCTGAACCAGTGTGGATAATTACACTCACCTCAACTCCAAACTGATTTCACAATCTATAGGCTCACTTTCAAGGACTCTTCAGAACTCATGTTCTCAGTATTATTTATTTATTTTAATTTGCAAGATTTGTCTTCTTTTGCACCTTGGTTGTTTGTTAGTCTTTGTTTATGTATAGTTTTTCATAAATCTAATTGGATTTCTTAATTTTCCTGTTAGGATGGCATCGTGGCATAGTTGTTCGAGTAAAACTACTACAGTGCCAGAGATCGCCAATCGGAGTTTAATTTTCGCTGCTGTCTATAAGGAGTTTGCATGTTCTCCTCATGATCATGGGTTTTCTCCAGGTGCTCCCGTTTCCTCCCACATTCTAAAGGCTTTCAGGTCAGGGTTAGTGAGTTGTGGACATGCTATGTTGGCGCTGGAAGTTGTGGCCCGCTATCCTGGGAGCGCATGCCTTGTTCCGCTTGTGGAAATCCGCTTGTGATTGGTCAGTTTAGAAGGTGCAGCTGATTTTCCCATTGGATAAATACCCACTGTACAGCCTCAAATATCTTGGGTATTTAAGAGAGCACGTGGAAGGGGCTTGCTCTCCTCTTGTTTAAAACAAGACCATTGGGAAGGTCTGCTCTGAGCACACTTTTAACTAAGTATGTTTGTTGAATGTGCTTATGTCTAGTGAGTATTCAGATTTGTAGTGTCTGCAACTTGGGGAACATGAATGTTTGGTCACATTTTTACTATTTGTAAATAAATCATTAATATACCTATTCACATAGAGCACTCTGTATCACTTGCTAGACTCACAAGCCTGATAGAACATGACAGCTGCCCAACACAATCCTCACTGAATCGATTTGATACAAAACGAAGCACTTCACTGCATATTTTGATGTACGGGTGAAATATAAAGCTAATATTTAATCTTTAAGTTCCTGCAAGAAAATGAATCTCAAGGAGTATATAGTGACATAAATGTACATTCTTTGATAATACATCTACTTTGACTTTGAAATTAATTCTGAAATTTAACTCAGCGTCAACTACTATACCAAAGTAATGCTCTGATTCAAATCGGTGTCGGCAGTTCAAGAGATGGAGTTAACAGCAACAAGCGAAAGGTTCTCTAGGGAGTCAGTGATAACTTTGTCTTTGTTAATTATAGCACATTTTTGCTCACTCCATCCTGAATATTGGAAAACAGTCTGAGAAACCATATTTTGATTTATCAAATTTTAAACCTAATCTGTTTCTTCTCCAAGATTCAAATGGACTTAGGAAAGATATGGAGTTGGCCATATATATCACGATTTGTAACTGCAGGGTATTCCATTGGAGCTGTAGCAAATCTGGCCATATCACTGCTGAGTAGGGTTGGGACAACATGGCTGCATCAAGAGCATCTGCATATTTGACCAAATGTAAGACGCATTTAACTTGTATTCTTAACATATTGACATGTTATTTAAAGTGAACAACACCCTTAGAAACACCTGAAAGCTTTAAATTTGGGACAAGAGACAGAAAAAGTGTGATACTTCATTTAATTAAAAAGCTACACTTGTTTTGCAATTTTCATGCTGTTGTGGCGACCCACTTTCTGCGCAGGCGAACCGGCTCACAAATAGCCAGCGCGCAGGGAGAGACTTTGGTAATGCACCTCAGACGTCATTTCCGCCTGAGAGGGCGGGTGCTAGGGATTAAATGCCAACGCCGGGAAGTTTGAATAAACTAGTCTTGAAACGACTTACCGACTGCGTGTCGTTATTTCAGCGCTGTGTGTGTTATTTCATCGCTGCATTGGTGACCCCGACGGTCCAAACGGGATTTGGACCAAAGATGACCGACTCTTCATCTGTTCACGCAGTTTCGCTAAAACTGCCAACTTTCTGGACGCTGCGACCACGCGTGTGGTTTAGCCAAACAGAAGCCCAGTTCCAGATTCGGCAGATATCCTCTGATTCCACGCGTTACTACCACGTGGTGAGCGCCCTTGACCAGGAGACGGCCGCCCAGGTTGCGGATTTCATACAGTCGCCCCCGTAAGAAGGCAAATATGAAGCATTCAAGGTGCTGCTCATTGAGACCTTTGGCCTCTCACGGCGTGAGCGGGGTGCCCGCCTGCTTCACCTGGACGGTTTGGGAGACAGGCTGCCGTCAGCATTGATGAACGAGATGCTGGCCCTGGCTGACGGACACAAGCCCTGCCTCATGTTCGAGCAAGCGTTCCTAGAGCAACTGCCCGAGGACATACATCTGCTGCTGGCCGACTCAGATTTCAGCGACCCCCGGAAGGTGGCAGCCCGGGCAGACGTGCTGTAGAAAGCACGAAGGTGTCCGTCGGTCAGATTATCAGGCCACGCGCCCAATAGCGGACCAAACCAGGCCTGGCAGGGGGGCGCACACAACACAGAGGCAGGAGTGAGGAGGCCAGTGAACAGTAGTGTTTCTACCACCAGTGGTGAGGCACAAAAGCCCACCGTTGTCGCCCGCCCTGCCAGGGCCAGGGCCAGCTGCTGCTAATGACTATGGCGGCTGGCCACCAGGACAGCCTCTTGTACGTCTGGGACAAACAGTCTGGACGCCGCTTCTTGGTCGACACCAGAGCAGAAATCAGTGTCTTGCCCCCGACGGGGTACGACACCCGCAACAGGAAGCCAGGACCCACCCTGAGGGCCGCAAACGGCAGCACGATATGGACCTACGGCACCCGCACAGTGCAGCTGCAGTTCGGCGCCAGCCAGTTTACGTGGAATTTCACACTGGCCGCCGTGGCCCAACCACTCCTGGGGGCGGACTTCTTGCGAGCTCACAGCCTGCTGGTCGACTTGCAAGGGAAAAGACTGGTACATGCCAAGACTTTCCAGATGTTCTCCCTGGGTGAAGCCAAGTTGCCGGCCCCACAGCTGGACTCCATCACGCTGTTGGACAACGAATTCACCAGAATCCTGGTGGACTTTCCATTGATTCTGGCACCACAATTCACGGCAGCCATGCCCAGACACGGGGTACAGCACCATATCCCGACCCAGGGACCACTCCTCCACACCCGCGCACTAAGGCTCCCCCCGGAAAAGCTCCGCCTGGCGAAGGAGGAGTTCAAGAGGATGGAGGAATTGGGGATCGTACGGAGGACCGACAGCCCATGGGCCTCCCCCCTGCACATGGTGCCCAAAGCAGCCGGGGGTTGGAGACCATGTGGCGACTACCGCAGACTGAACGAGGCTACAACTCCAGACCGCTACCCCGTGCCGCACATACAGGACTTTGCAGCAAACCTGCACGGGGCAAGAATCTTTTCCAAAGTAGACCTCATCCGGGGATACCATCAAATCCCGGTGCACCCTGAAGACATCCCCAAAACAGCACTCATCACCCCGTTCGGCCTGTTCGAGTTCCTCTGAATGCCGTTCGGCCTGAAGAGTGCCACACAGACGTTCCAGCGGCTAATGGATGCGGTGGGACACGACCTGGACTTTTCGTTCATCTATTTGGATATCATCCTTATAGCCAGCAGTAGTCGTCAGGAGCATCTGTCCCACCTCCACCAGCTCTACTCCCGCCTAAGTGATTTTGGCCTCACGATCAACCCAGCCAAATGCCAGTTCACTCTCGATACCATTGACTTCCTGGGCCACAGGATTACCAAAGACGGGGCAACACCTCTGCCCGCCAAGGTAGACGTGATCCGCCACTTTGCCCGGCCCAACACGGTCAAAGGCCTGCAGGAGTTTGTTGGTATGGTGAACTTCTACCACCGTTTCCTCCCCTCAGCAGCCCGTATCATGCGCCCTTTGTACACCCTGTTGTCGGGTAAAGGCAAGGACATTACTTGGGACGAGGAGGCCACGGCCGCTCTCGTTAAAGCCAAGGAAGCCTTGGCAGATGCCGCGATGCTGGTGCACCCCAGAACGGACATTCCGACCGCCCTCATGGTGGACACATCCGACACAGCAGTCGGTGGGGTGCTGGAACAGCTCATCGAGGGGCGCTGGCAAACCCTGGCATTCTTCAGCAAGCACCTTCGAACACCCGAACTCAAGTACAGTGCTTTCGACGGGGAGCTGTTGGCTCTGTATCTGGCAATCCGGCATTTCAGGTACTTCTTAGAAGGCAGGCCATTCACCACGTTCATGGACCACAAACTGTTGACCTTTGCGTTCACGAAGCTGTCCGATCCTTGGTCGGCTCGCCAGCAGTGACATCTGACCTACATCTCTGAGTACACGACAGACATCCAGCACGTCTCAGGAAAGGACAACATCGTGGTGGACGCACTCTCCAGACCAGCTGTCCAGACCCTGTCCCTGGGGGTGGACTATGCAGCACTGGCGGAGGCGCAGCAGGCAGACGACGAGATGCCCAGCTACAGGACCGCAGTCTCAGGTTTGCAGCTGCAGGACTTTCTCGTAGGCCCAGGTGAGAGGACCCTCTTGTGCGACGTGTCTACCGGTCAACCTCGCCCCATCGTCCCGGCAGCCTGGAGGCAGCAAGTTTTCGACTCCATACACGGTTTGGCACACCCATCTATCGGGACAACCATCCGGCTGGTCTCCAGCAAGTTCGCATGGCACGGACTTCGCAAGCAGGTCAGTGAATGGGCCAGAACGTGCGCGCAGTGCCAGACAGCCAAGGTGCAGCGGCACACTAAAGCCCCGCCGCAGCAGTTCGAACCCACCCACCGGAGGTTCGACCACATTCATGTGGATATCGTGGGCCCCCTACCTGTGTCCCGAGGAGCGCGGTACCTCCTAACTATGGTAGACCGGTTCACCAGGTGGCCAGAGGCGGTCCCGCTCACCGACACATCTGCCGATTCCTGCGCCCGAGCACTGATCGCAGCCTGGGTAGCATGCTTCAGGGTACCAGCCCACATTACCTCCAACAGAGGCGCCCAGTTCACCTCCAGCCTGTGGTCGGCTGTGGCTAGCCTGTTGGGAACGCAGCTACACCACACAACTGCCTACCACCCACAGTCGAACGGACTAGTGGAACGCTTCCACCGTCACTTGAAGTCGGCTCTCATGGCCCACCTGAGAGGACCTAACTGGGTGGACGAGCTTCCCTGGGTCCTGCTTGGAATTCGCACAGTGCCCAAAGATGATCTGCATGCCTCGTTGGCTGATTTGGTGTACGGCGCGCCCCTGGCCGTCCCGGGAGAGTTCATACCAGCCCCAAGGGGGCAAGAGGAAGAACCCGCAGCAGTCCTAGACAGACTACGTGAAAGGCTCGGCAACCTGGCCCCCATACCGACTTCATAGCATGGACGGACCCCGACCCATGTACCCAAAGACCTGCAGAACTGTAAGTTTGTGTTTGTACGAAGGGGCGGACACCGGGCATCGTTACAGCGGCCCTACGAGGGGCTGTTCAGGGTGATCAGCAACAACGGGTCCACGTACATTCTGGACATTGGGGGGAAAGAGGAGGTTTTCACTGTGGACTGACTCAAACCAGCCCATGTGGACTTGGTGCAGCTGGTCGAGGTTCTGGCACCGCAGCGCAGAGGCAGACCTCCCAAACAGAGGCTGATCCAGACTGTGGACATTGGGGGGTGTATCGCCGGTTCTGGGGGGGGCGGTTATGTGGCGACCCACATTCTGCGCAGGCGAACCGGCTCACAAATAGCCAGTGCGCGGGGAGAGACTTTGGTAATGCACCTCTGATGTCATTTCCGCCCGGAGAGGCCGGGCGCTAGGGATTAAATGCCTGCGCTGCGAAGTTTGAATAAACTAGTCTCGAAACGACTTACCGACTGCGTGTCGTTATTTCAGCGCTGTGTGTAGCACATCGCTACACTGTTTTAGATTATGTCTTACAAGGTAAGATTGTGTATGGACTGGCAGGTGAAATAAATCCAATCAAAATCACTGAACGCACAAAACCTGACCTTCAAAGTTGCAGGTCAATTTGCAATATCTGAGAATATTAAAATTTTGTTCACCACAAGTGCCTGGTATAGCTGCAGTCCAAATTCAGGGGCGTAGCAAAGCTCAAGGTTCTGAAAACAACCTTAGAGCTAATTCAGTAAGTTGTTATCATTGCAATGGGCATCACGAATGCAGCACTGTGAGCTGAGAATCAGCAAATGATTCTGTTGCCAAAAAACAATATCACATTTCAACCATCTGCAAATCCATGGCTAAAGCACATAACAAAAACAATTCAGTGACAACTTGGAATGGTAACAGAATGAAAGGTTTCATACGCTGGAGATTCATTCAGACAATGAAGAACTTGGATTGTATAGCACTTACTCCACAAGCAGAAACAGCAGGAGACGGGCAGACTTTTGAGTAAAAGCATTGATTAACAACCAACATATTGACATGCAAATTGAAACTGATGCAGCTTGTTTGATAATGACTCTGGTAAGTTCATTCAGATACTATTAATGGGGAGCACCATCAAACAGAAAGCCAAGTCCAGTGAGGTTCGACATTTACTAAAGGAAATGACACACAGTGCAACACAATAGATACTGAGTGCAGCAACAGACACACCATTGTAGCAAATTATGAGCATTATAATGGGGAAAGATTGGCAGAGGGAACTCATATTAGATGTTCCATAACCACCCTGTACCATGGAAATGTGAAGTATATTGTGTATACAATAAACACAATATTGTGCATATTCACATCAGAATAGTTGCCAGTCTACCATCAGCCCAAACCAGTCCCATATCCTCTTAAACAATCAAGTCATAAAGAATTGTATAATTTTCATTGTCTTTTATGATGATAAATTATATGGAACAAAATGGGGTGTTAGTGAAAATTGACCAGAGTGATAGGTGACAGCGTTAGTGGTGGTACCTGAGAAGGACAAAACTGTGATGTAGTTGTGGGCATGCAAAACTTTGACAAACTTCTATAGATGTGCAGTGGAGAGTATATTGGCTGGCTGTGTCACAGCCTGGTATGGAAACACCAATGCCCTTGAACAGAAAATCCTACAAAAAGCAGTAGATATGGCCCAGTCCATCACTGGTAAAGCTCTCCCAATCATTGAGCCCATCTACACAAGATGCTGTCGCAGGAAAGCAGCATCCATCATCACGGATCTCCCACCACACATGACATGCTCTCTTCTCGCTGCTGCCATCAAGAAGATACAAGAACCTCAGGACTCATACCACCAGGTTCAGGAACTTTTGTTACCCCTCAACCACAGGCTCTTGAGCCAAAGGGGCCAACTTCGCTCAACTTCACTTGCCCTATCATTGAAATGTTCCTACAACCAATGGAATCAACTTTCAAGGACTCTTCATCTCATGTTCTCAATATTTATTGATCATTTATTTATTATTATTGTTCCTTCTTTTTGTATTGACACAACTTGTTGTAATCTGCACTCTGGTTGAACGCTTGTTGGGCAGCCTTTCGTTGATTTGGTTAAAGTTATTATTCTATAGATTTGTTGAGTATGCCCACAAGAAAATGAATCTCAGGGTGGTATATAGTAATATACATGTACTTTGCTAATGTTGACAAAGACAGTTAACAATACCTAATCAACATTCAAGAAGGGCTCTACTCATGCATAAACTTACCCTAATGTGTCAAGCCTATTTTCAAGACCTGATGTACACAATCATGAAAGAGACAAATCATTGCTTGTGTAATGAAGATACTCAAATAATTGTCAGGAGCACAGCAAAAGGAAATCTTCTGGTTTTGAACATAGTGGAGGCTATTACATCAGTGAAATGTGAATCAAATTCCTCTATTTGCAACAGGAGGTAGAGTTGATGTCAATGAAATTTGCTTTGTTTATTATCATTGTGGTGAAGCCAGAAAATAAGGTCTTTTGGAAACAATAGGGTCTTTTAAGAGACTCCTTGATAGGTACATGGAGCTTAAAAAAATAGAGGGCTATGGGTAACCCTAGGCAACTTCTAAAGTAAGCACATGTTCAGCACAGCATTGTGGGCTGAAGGGCCTGTATTGTGCTGTAGGTTTTCTATGTTTCTAATGTAGAGGAGGCTGCATCAGGAGCATCAGATACAGTAGATGACAACAACAGATTCATAGGTGAAGTGTGCCTCACCTGGAAGGTCTGTTTGGGACCCTGAATAGAGGTGTGAAAGGTGAATAGGCATATATGGCACTTCTCCATTTGCAAGGATAAATGCCAGGAGAGAGATTACTAGGGAAGGACAAATGGACAAGAGAATCATGGAGAAAGTGATCCTGCTGTGAGATGGCGCCAATAAGGGGTGACTCATTGTAAGCTGTTCCGATGGTGATCATCAAATATTTCCATTCAGAACTACTCCAGCTAACACAACTATTGTGGCCAGAGTTTCAGATGGTGATGAGGAGGTGTACAGCGGGGAGGTAGATCAGCTAGTTGAGTGGTGTTGCAGCAACAACTTTGCACTCATCATAAGTAAGACCAAAGAATTGATTGTGGACTTCAGGAAGGTTAAGACAAAAGAACACACACTAATCCTCATTGAGGGATTAGAATGGGTGAGCAGAGCAGTTTCAAGTTCCTGAGTCGTCAACATCTCTGATGGTCTATCCTGTGCCAGACATATTGATACAGCTACAAAGAAGGAATGACAGCAGCTATATTTCATTAAGAGTTTGAGGAGAATCGGTATGTCATCAAAGACACTCACAAATTTCTACAGGTGTGCCATGGAGCGCATTCTAACTGGTTGCATCACCATCTGGTATGGAGGCACCACTACCTCCAGATCAGATAAGGCTGCAGAAAGGTATAAACTCAATCTCCTCCATCATGGGCACTAACTTGCCCATCATCCAGCACCCTTTCAAAACCCGATGACTCAAAAAGGTGGTATCCATCCTTAAGGGCCATCATCATCCAGAACATGTCCTCTTCTCATTGTTACCATCAAGGTGGAGGTTCAGGAGCCTGAAGACACACACTCAACATTTCAGGAACAGCTTCTTCTCCTCTGTCATCAGATTTACGAATGGACAATGAATACCTTAGTATTTTTCTCTCTTTATCACACTACATATTAATTTAGATTTTCATGTATACATTGAAATTTATAGCTTTTATTACTTTGTATTGCAATATACTTCTGCCACAAAACAACAAATTTCATGACATATGCCAATGACGTTAAGTCTGATTCTGATCCTTGGCAAAAGCAGAGAGTTGATGGGATGGAAAATGTGTTTGGTGGTAGGATTCTGTTGAAGGTGGCGGAAGCTATAAATATGATGTGCTGGATTATTGGTTCATGGGTTGGTGGGCGAGTACATTAGGGACTCTATCCCTGTTAAGGGGGTGGGAAAATGGGATGAAAATGGCCAGAGATGTTGCCAACTCCAAGTGTAGCCATGGGAACCCATATGGGTCCTAGCTATACCTGCCTTTACATTGGCTACATGGAACAGTCCATGCTCCAAGCCTTCCCTGGTAAAGCTCTCCAACTCCTTCCATGCTACATTGATGACTGCATTGGTGTGGCTTCATGCACTCATGCTGAGCTCCTCAATTTCACAACTCTGCCTCTAAATTCCACCCTGCACTTAAATTCACTTGGCCCATTTCCAACACCTCTCTCTCTGACCTTGATCTTTCTGTCTCCATCTTTGGAAACAAACTGGTTACAGATATCTTTTATAAACCTACTGACTGCCATGGCTATCTTGACTATACCTTTTCCCACCCTGTCCCCTTCAAAAATGCCATTCCTTTTTGTCAGTTCCTTCATTTCCACTGCATCTGTTTCCAGGATGAGGCTTTCCTTTCCAGGACAAGAGAGGTATCCTCATTCTTCAAAAAAATGGGTTTTCCTTCCCTCACTATTAATGCTGCCCTCAGTCACATCTTCTCCTTTCCTGAACATCACAATACTTTAGATACTTCACTCAGTAGAAAATGCATTACTCTGATGTAGATATATGAACTGGATCACCTGTATATTTTAATGACATCTCTATACCCTAAAACATTTAAACCATCTTTTAACCAAATATGAAATACTCGCATAAGTTAATCACTCACAGTTTGTGACTAGTTTTAATGCTGCACTTACGACCCGTGTTCTGAGAAAATTGCCTCA